>NC_053024.1:526994717-527206132 GCF_003073215.2 Triticum urartu
GCAACTGAACAACAGAAAGCTATGGAACACATTCAAAAACTGTTAGACAGAAGCGATGATCTGTTGGGTGCTGAAATGACTCGATCTGAATCCTTAATTGAAGACATAAAAAACCTTCACGTTAAGTATCAGGAACTTGAAGATCGTCATGATACTCTCTCAACAACTCATGAAAAGCTTTCCTATGACTATCTTCAAAGGAAGCAAGAACTTGAGAAATTGAGGGTGGCTCATGAAGATCTTCAAAAGGAAAACGAGTCACTTCGCGCCGAACAGATCAGTCCCGCTCAGGAAGGATTTGAACCACCATGTCTTAAATGCATTGAGCGTAATAATGCTAATTCTGTTGCTGAATGTTCCACTGCTACTACCGTTCCAATATCTTCAACTGTTGATGTGACAACTAACCCCTCTGCTGAGGATACCACTGCTATTGCTGATGAGAATGCTAGGTTGAAGACATTGCTTGAAACAGGGATGTACAAAAGTCTGAAAGGGCATCAAACATTATGTGATGTCCTTAAGAAGCAGATTCTGAACCGAAACCCTACGAAAGAGGGTGTTGGGTTCGTGAGGAAAATCAATGCAGATGGCTCTTACTGGAAACCTGAGCAGTACCCCAAAACTACATGGGTTGCTGCAAAGGAACTTTCAGCAGATCCATCCAATTTATCTGGCTTCACTAGTGCTAACCCAATTATCATTGATGAATCCTTTGATGCAAACTATAAACTGTTTAAGAATCAGAATGGTGAAGTGTTTGCCAGGTACATTGGTACTAACTGCAGGAATGGACCGCCTATGAAGAAGATCTGGGTTCCGAAAACATGTCTGGAAAATCTTCCTGTGAATGTCTTCATGACACCTCACTTGAAGAAGACAAACCTCGGTCCAAAGGCTTCATACAGACAGAGGACTCACCTGAGTCACACTAACGCAAATGTTTTGCAGGGAAACCACACTCAGGCATATGAATATGAGAGCGGTTCATCGAACCGTCATGTTCATATGACCAAAAATTATTCTGCTTATGCCTATGAGTATTATTGTCCCCCTGCTAGACTATTTGCTAAGGCTTCAAAGCCAAAATTCTCAGATGCTGCACTTAGACTCATAGCTTCTAAGCCACCCTTGAAGATGTGGGTGGTTAAGAAAGCTTAACTCTCTTTTGCAGGGAAAGGTCTCCAGCACAAAAACAAAATCGTCTGACACTATTGCTGGGGACCATAAAAATCTTGTGGGGCGCAAGATAAACTGCCCAAATGGCATCATTATGTACTTCGTTCCTGAATCGCATGCTATTCTCCCCATTAGTCCTAATCTGGATCTAAGTTTTCATAACCCACTGGTTCGTCAAATGTTTATGCTTCACAACACTCTTCGTGAAGCCTATCCCCCTAACTGCACTGTAGGGTACGACACCAGCGACTTCAAAGTCTTTAGAATGGATTATTGACAGTGGGTGTACAAATCACATGACTGGCAGAAGAAGCCTTCTTATGGACTCAACTTTACGTCCATCCGACAAGAGCCACATTACATTCGCTGACACTGGTAAAAGTAAGGTATTGGGTCTAGGTAGAGTTGCAATCTCAAAGGATCAACACATGGATAAAGTCATGCTTGTTGAATCCCTTGGCTTCAACTTAATGTCTGTCTCAATGCTTTGCAATTTGAATATGATTGTAATGTTTGGCAAATATCGCTGCCTGGTGCTAATGGAATCTGACAAATCTCTAGTGTTTGAAGGGTATAGGAAAGGTGATTTGTATGTGGTAGATTTCTCAGCAGGACCACAACTTGCAGTATGTCTTCTTGCAAAAGCTTCAGAATGCTGGCTTTGGCATCGAAGGCTTGGGCATGCTGGCATGAGGAACCTCCACACCCTTGCGAAGAAAAAGTATGTCATAGGCATCGAGGGCATCAAGTTCAAGAAAGATCACTTATGCGGTGCCTGTGAAGCAGGGAAGATGACAAGGGCAAAACATCCTTCGAAGACAATCATGACCACTACTCAACCCTTCGAACTGCTCCACATGGATCTTTTCGGTCCCACTCACTACTCAACTTTTACTACTTCTGCATGCCTTTATGGCTTCGTAATTGTTGATGATTATTCTAGATATACGTGGGTGCACATAATCCTTTACAAGACTGAAGTGCAGGATGTCTTCAGACGCTTCGCAAATCGAGCTATGAACAATTTTGGCGCCAAGATAAAGCACATCAGAAGTGACAATGGCACTGAATTCAAGAACACTGGCCTTGATACATATCTGGATACCTTGGGCATCACACATGAATTCTCAGCTCCATACACGCCACAGCAGAATGGCGTCGTCGAACGCAAGAACAGAACACTCATTGAGATGGCCAGAACAATGCTAGATGAATACAAGACTCCAAGAAAGTTCTGGACTGAAGCCATTGATACTGCATGCCATACAATCAATCGTGTTTATCTTCACAAGCTTCTGAACAAGACATCCTATGAACTCCTAACTGGCAAGAAGCCAAATGTCAGTTATTTCAGAGTATTTGGCGCAAAATGCTGGATCAAGGACCCACACCACACCTCAAAGTTTGCACCAAAAGCACATGAAGGCTTCATGCTTGGATATGGAAAGGATTCGCACTCCTACAGAGTCTTCAATCTCTTCCACTACAAAGTGGTTGAAACAGTGGATGTGCGATTTGATGAAACCAATGGATCACAAAGAGAGCAATTGCCAAATGTGCTAGATGAAGTTCCAGCAAATGAATCAATCAAGCTTATGGGAACTGGAGAAATTGTACCGTCTGAAGCTCATCCTGAAGAAGAACTTATCATCTCAGCACCTGATCCACATGAAGACAATGCTCAGCCTGACGATATACCTTCAAATGACCACATAGATCAGCAAGAGCAAAGTCTTCGCCCCACACACCCTCGTGTTGCAAATGAAGTACAAATTGACAAAATACTGGACAGCATCAATGCACCTGGTCCACTCACTCGTTCAAGGGCAACTCAGCTAACAAACTTCTGTGGGCATTTCGCATTCGTCTCAATATCAAAACCCAAGAAAGTTGAAGAAGCCTTCATGGAACCTGAATGGATTCAAGCTATGCAAGAAGAGCTTCAACAGTTTGAGCTGAATAATGTATGGGAACTGGTTAAGCGTCCTGATCCACGGAAGCACAACATAATAGGCACCAAATGGATATACCGCAACAAGCAAGATGAGCATGGTCAAGTTGTCAGAAACAAAGCTCGTCTCGTTGCTCAAGGATATACTCAAGTGGAGGGCATTGACTTCGATGAAACATTTGCTCCTGTGGCTAGGCTTGAAGCCATACGCATACTGCTGGCCTATGCAAATCATCATAACATACTTCTCTATCAGATGGATGTGAAAAGTGCCTTTCTCAATGGCAAGATTGAAGAAAAAGTGTATGTTGCACAACCACCTGGCTTTGAAAATCCAAAACATCCTGATATGGTATACAAGCTCAACAAGGCACTGTATGGCCTCAAACAAGCCCCTAGGGCCTGGTATGATACACTCAAGTACTTTCTGAAAAGCAAAGGCTTCATACCTGGTTCCCTGGATCCCACTCTTTTCACGAAGACATATGATGGTGAACTGTTTGTGTGCCAAATATATGTGGATGACATTATCTTCGGCTGCACCAATCAGAAGTATAGTGAAGAGTTTGGATATATGATGCAAGAGCAATATCAGATGTCCATGATGGGGGAGCTGAAGTTCTTTCTCGGTCTTCAAATACGGCAACAATGCAACGGCATCTTCATATCTCAAGAGAAATATCTTAAAGAGTGCCTGAAAAAGTTCGGTATGCAAGACTGCAAAGGCTTCACAACACCAATGCCAGCCAAGCATCATCTGGGTCCCGACGACAATGGTAAAGAGTTCGATCAAAAGGTATACCGCTCCATGATTGGGTCTTTGCTTTATTTATGTGCATCTAGGCCAGATATCATGCTTAGTGTTTGCATGTGTGCTCGATTTCAAGCGACACCAAAGGAGTCGCATCACTTAGCTGTGAAGCGAATTCTTCGATATTTGGCTCACACCCCAACTCTAGGATTATGGTATCCAAAGGGCTCAGAGTTTGATTTAGTTGGATTTTCGGATGCTGATTATGCTGGTGACAAAGTTGATCGCAAGTCTACATCAGGCACATGTCACTTTCTGGGACGATCACTTGTATGTTGGTCTTCAAAGAAGCAGAACTGTGTATCACTCTCCACTGCTGAATCTGAATACATTGCTGCTGGATCTTGCTGCGCTCAGCTTCTGTGGATGAAGCAAACACTCAAGGATTATCGCATTCATCTGAAGCAAGTGCCACTTTATTGCGACAATGAAAGCGCCATCAAGATTGCCAACAACCCAGTTCAGCACTCGAAGACAAAGCACATTGAAATTCGTCATCACTTTCTCAGAGATCATGTTGTGAAGGAAGACATTGATATCATACACGTCAACACTGAAGAGCAATTGGCAGATATCTTCACAAAGCCCTTGGATGAGAAGAGATTTTGCAAGTTACGGTGTGAGCTAAATATCTTGGAATCCTCAAATGTCCTGTGATTAGGCACACATCCTAACACTTAAGCATATTGATGACTTAGATGTGCAACACACGAAGTAGCGTACATCTTCAAACAATGAAGACATACGTTCTAAGTGTGAATACATTAATGTGGAATTTGACTTCGGAGCGCCACGATAATTGTGCGCCGTGTCTGGGTCTAATACTTCCTATACGGTGGGTAACGCCACCACCAAACGTTCCATTTTGAAGTGTTTCTCTCATGGCGTTACCTCTCAATGTCTTCACAATTGGTTTGGTTTCATTCTCAATATGTCTTCATGATTATCTTCACTGCGTTGATTATATGGATATATATGTACTGATGTTCTGTCCTCTACAGCATTCACTTATAGCTATGTCTTCTTGGTTGAATCTTTTGAACTAAGTGAATGTGATCGGACCCTAACCTATCTATGCTTTCTATCTCAAACTCTATCTCTCCAAGTCATATGCATTCTGTTGTAACTGTCAAATGTCTTCACTGTGTCCTTGTCAGCTGAAGACATAGTGACAACCATAAAAGTCCGTTTTTAATGCTCATTCCTCCACATAAGATCCGGAGAAGCAGGAACGACCGCCTGACAATTTAGGCGTGCGTGGTACATGGAACAAATCCCAATCGTCCTCTAACTGGCCACGCGTGCCTCAAATGCGAACCGCCAGGGGTACCTGCGTAATAGCGCAGTGCCGCCTCTATCCCTATAAATATACGATTCACTGCGGTCATTATCTCCTTCTTCCACCCTCGCACGAACCCTAGCGCCACCGCTAGCACTCGACGACGCCGGCGACGAAGCGCTTCACTGCCGCAACCTCTCCGACGATGTTTTCACACCGACAGCGGACATCGCTCTCTCCGCCGTCGCCGTAGGTGTCTTCCGTCGCCAAGTTAGGGCACGGAGGATCGAACTGCTCGGCCTCAACTCTCACTTCGTCTAGCAGTTCCAAGTGTGGTAAATAAAACCTCTTTTTACAGCCTCTTTTGATCCCATAGTTCAGTCACTTTCTGCCATAAGGAGTTTCTCTTCACATCAGTTAGTTATCTCGCTACATCTCATGACATGCCTAGTATATTCACTTGTGCTTCATAAGGTAGTTAGATTCCTCACTTGTACTGATCTGTGGGTTCGTACAAATCTGGAACCAACTTCTTATCTGTGAGTGAATGTCTTCGCACAATGAGGTCTATGTCTTCTAAACCGATTTATCTTCAAAATCTTCTGAGAATGCATATGACCTCTTCCCCTTCCCTCGCACCTTAATGCTGTCACAGGTACATGTCCGTGGGAGAATCCTTTGGTTCTCATAGTCTGCATTCATTTGCAGAGTACTTGCAGCATCACATCAACTCTCCTGAAGCCAGTTCTTGCAAAAGGAAGCCATTGAAGCCTTTGAACATCTTGAAGCCTTCCAAGTTATTCATGGCTTCAGAAACAGCAGCAAGGAAGGGAGGCAGACAGCGACGTGGTGAAACGTCCAAAGATCTGCCTGATGAATTGGCAGAGATGTACAAAACTGATCCTGAAGAAAGCTATGGTCAGCGCAAGACACGAATCCAATGGATTCGAAGATATTGGGCAGAGCAATGGTTCCACTACCGCTTCGTCACTCAGGAATATGCGGAGAAGTGCGCCATCAGAAGACCGTGGGGAGATGTACTATACAAAAATCTTGTACCCAGGTCCAGAGTCGAAGCCATTGCTCAAGGCTTCTATCCATGCATGGTGAGAGGACCACAGCCAGCTGAGGCACATCCGTCATCACTTCTCTGGTGCCGCGATGATAATCTCTTCAAGCGCAACTTTCAGTTTGCACAACAGTCAACGAAGATAAACAAGAAGAAATTTGGGCTTGACTTCAACCCTGGTCCCTCCTCACCAAGGGCAGATGGCACACGCAATGCCGATCCCAATATCATCGGGCTGGTATGCCAATCTTGTAGGCCTCATCACTCGCATCCTAGTCCAAGGGACTGCTGTGAATGACCCTCCAGCAGATACTGAGTCAGATGACGCCCCTGCTGCTCCGAAGCCAAAGCAGAAGAAGCCAAAAGCTCCAAAAGCTTCAAAGCCAGCCGCTTCTCCCAAGATCGCAAGAGTGAAGCCTTTAGCAACTGCACCTCCTGAAGCCAGTGTGCAGTCAGAAGGCTTATCACGAGTGTCCAAGCCCCAAGAAGCCAAGAAGCCTCAGCCACACACAGGCAAAGAGCTCACAGCTGCTGACATTCTGCGCTGCGAAGCCATTGATCTCTCAAGCGATGAAGATCTTGGAGATGATGCTCTTGAGCAGCTCATCAAGAGCAAGGAGGAGGCTGAAATCTTCAACAATCTGCCTCTGTTTGATGTCGCCATCATCCACAACTTCATCGATGAATGGTTTGACACACCAGACATAAGCTTCAATGATCTGCAGCTACCCATAGGCCTCAGCGTTGCCTTTCAAGGTGCAATTGCTTCAGAACTTGCAATAGCCCAGCGAATTGTAGAACTGAAGCAGAAAATAGATCATGAAAAGGCTCAGTTCAAGAAGCACGTGGCCAAGCTCAGTGTGCAAGAAGTGAAAAACTTCAAGATCATGTTGCACGAGCTGAAAGAGAACTTCCTGAAGACGCGTGCCGAAGCTCAAGGCTCGCGAGAACGCATGAAGACTTTGGCTGATCGCTGCGTGCAAGCCTACAATGAGGCAGAAAAGCGCAAGGCACTTGGGCGTCCCGGCATTGACCCCAGGATGGCCGCGAAGAAGACAAAGAAGGCGGCTGTGCCCGAACCTGAAGCGCCAAGGTCAGAAACTGCTCCGATTGTCTTCCCCACTGCAACGACTGGCTCGAAGCCAAAGAGTCGATCAACCGCCTCACAGCACAAGAAGACACGGACTGCAGAGGCTGAAGCTAAGAAGAGAAAACATTCTGAAGCCTCTCCTTCCGAACCCATCATCAAGAAGCGCAAGACCAAGAAATCTCGGGCTGCTCCCACAGAGCCCCTGATAGTTGAACCCCTCTGCGTCCGCTATCCTGACACAGATCGTCAGTTGACTGTGCATGAACCCAACACTGAAGACATTCCAGCAGACGAACCCTACGCTGCTGAAGACATTGGTCTCCAAGACAATGTGCAAGGTGATGCAGCCCTTCCTCAGCTTGAGACAAGCGAACTGATCAGTATTGGTCGTCCCTTGACGCCAATCACACAAGCAGCATCATGGGCAGATCGCCCACAGGAGGAAGATGAGCCACAGCCCACTGCAACTCCACAAGCGTCGCCCAAATTCCGAAGGCTTTGCAAAGGGCCAAGGGCTCAGGCTGCTGACGACATTCTGGCTGCATCAGCCGAAGAGCATGCAGAGATACCACAAGCTCCAACTCCCCCACACCAACAAGAAGCAGTTCTCCAGGAGAACGTGCCTGAGTCTGCAAATGTTGAGGCTGCCACAAACAACGCCGAAGCAAATGTGGAGCCCAACCCAACAATAGATTCTGAAGACAATGAAGCTACTGCTCCTGAACATTCTGTGCCTGAGTCTGCTGCAGGACCACAATTCAACTATCATATTGTGTACAGACCCCAGGTCCAGAAGCCGATCCCACGACTGCCAAGGTTCCCAGGTCCTGCATCAGCTCCTGGTTCCTTCAACATCAACGGCTTCAGGGCAGATAACACGTTTTTCGACCGCTCCAAGAACCCTTATTCAAGGGAACGGATTGTATCAGATAGGTTCTGGAGCCATCAACAGCGCAGCTATTATTCATGCATCCTTTACAACCAAGGCCACATCTTTCCTCACAAGCGCCTTGAGGTTGAAGCTGTTGCTGGTCTGCCTGGTCTGGAAGAAGCACTGGATTGCTTCAAGCAAGTGGGTTTGCTGCCATTTATCACTGATGAAGAGCACTGGAACGAAGAGCTTCTGCTCCAGTTCTATGCCACTGTGCATATCAAAGGCTATAACAGAGATCCGAAGACATGGATTCTGGAGTGGATGACAGGCAATATCCATCATGAAGCCAATGCTTTCGACCTAATTGAGCTTACCGGCCTTCCCACTCCTGGCGAATTCTTTGAAGAAGGGTGCCAACTCCATGCTGAAGCAATTGAGAGCATATTTCAGCGTCCTGAGCCAGATATGAGTCAGATGCTCTCAATGATGAAGCCACTGCCTCCGAATGCACCCTATCCAACTAGGTTCTTCGTTGAAGACTTAGAGTACCTGCCCAGAACAATATATCATATCATAAGGCGGACTCTATGGCCTGTAAAGGGACACTCTCGATATGCTACAATTGATGGTGCAATGAAGACTCTCATCTTCTGCATTCTACATGGCAAATGCTTCAATGCACAGGATCTCTTCATCCGTCACTTTGCAGCGTCTGCCTCAGAACTGTTTGGATTAAAGTTCTATGCTCCTTGGGTTATGAGGCTGATCAAGCTTCACTCTGCAATCTCCTATCAACCCTCAGCCCGCAACCATAGGATATTTTTGCCAGATGTGGACACATCTGCTGAAGCAATATATCCAGAGCCTGGCAAGCAACCATTAAGTCTTCAAAATGCAGAACACCAGAGCTTCACTCAAAATATTGAAGGTGTTGAAGCTCTCTCCCGAGTGTATCCCATGGCTGGCACCACACGTGCCCCTGCATCAACTGAAGCCACTGACAGCACAGCTGCCAAGAGACCCAAGAAGCGCGTTCGAACACTTAATGACCGAGAGCTTCTTGTGGCTCTTCACCAAAAGCAAGATAGGCATCACGACTGGCTCAAACGGCAGATGAGAAGCATCATGCAAGACGTCAATCGCATCAGAAATCTGGCAACCAAGAATGCGTTTGTCGCACACGAGACCTGTCGCCGCACTTGGAAAGGCCTCACCATGATGAGCAATGAAGCTGAACTGCAAGAGGATGGCTTCAGAGAGAGATTCCAATTTGACTCCACGCCTCCAAGAAGAGCTGTGATGCGAAGCACACCATCACTTGAAGAGTCAGAATTCTCTTCTTCTGCTGCCACCGTGTCTGCTCGGATTATTGAAGAAGACGACGACGCGAAATCATCTCCACCTGCTTCAACACACGTCGAATCTGCACCAAGCTCATCTGCACCGCCACCAAACAACTCCACCGACCCTGCTGCGCCTGGGAACGCGTAGGGAACTCTATGTCTTCAAACCTTTTTGGTCATCACTGACAAAAGGGGGAGAAGCATGATGTTTATAGTCTTCAAGCGGGTCACTTTGGGCGGGTGCCACTATATTTTGCTACATTTTGCTTCGTGCTTACAACTCCCGTTTTTGCTACATTTGCTTCTTTGAGTTGTAACACTTAGCCTTGATGGTCGTCTGCTACCTGCTTGTCACTCCGTTATGCGAAGATAAATTCCGCATGTGCGACGATAAATTCCGCACTCATCTCTTACTACAGACGTCCATTTTCCACTATGCATGTCATTATCTTCATATACTTTCACATGCATAGTGGATTGTCATCATAAGTTGAAGTGGATCTCCACAAGTACAACCTGCCATGTGCATTTGCATTCAAAAGGCAAATTACTTATATGCACATCTTCAGGGGGAGCCCTTGCAACTTATGAAGACAAATTCCTTTACTATTTCACAAATTATGTTCCCCGTTGAAAACTTCAACTAGTTTGTCATCAATCACCAAAAAGGGGGAGATTGTAAGTGCATCTAGTGCCACCCCTAGTTGGTTTTGGAGTATTGACGACAAACCTAGTTGAGGGACTAACGTGTTTGTGAGAATTGCAGGAAAACACAGGTAGAAGTCCCTCATTGATTCGGTTTTATTACTAGAGATGACCCCTAAAAATGTACGAAGACATTGAAGACAATGGTGGTTTATGAAGATATTCATATTGAAGACAATGACATGAGAAGACTCCCTATGAAGCTTATGGAACTCGAAGACTTAGATCCTTCGTAGTTTTATTTCATTTATGTAGTGTCATAGGAATCGCCGTACTGTTAAGTGGGGTCCAAAAGAACCAGTCAGAATGACTGTAGTGATGCCTAATTCAAATCCTATGTCTTCGAGCGAAGACTTTGAGAGAAAATCTTATCCAGAGCCAGACAAGTCAGCTTTACTTGTAGCCCAAGTAAAGTTGCCGTGTGAGTTCAAAATTCGACCGTTGGTACATGTGTCAGTTCCTTAGTGACCCAGGGTCATTTTGGACAGATCAGGTCGGGTTGCCAAGTGGCTATAAATAGTCCACCCCCTCAACCATAAACGGTTGGCTGCTCAGATTTCAGTGCACGGCTTTTGTCGTTTGAGAGCAACCCACCTCGAAGCCTTTGAAAGAAAAATTCCCAGTGAGGAGAAAAGCCCTAACCACCCAGAGCCAGAGTAAATTGGGCATCACTTAAGTCTTCGTGTCTGTGTGATTTGAAGACTTATTACACTTGAGGACTGTGCATCCTCCAGACGGTTAGGCGTCGCGTTCTGAGCATCCAAGAGAAATTGTGGATTGCCAGTGAACGAAGTCTGTGAAGGTTTGGGAGTCTACCTTGAAGACTTACCTGAGTGATTGGGCGAGGTCTGTGTGACCTTAGCTCAAGGAGAAAACGGTGAGGACTAGGTGTCTTGGACTAAGTGTACTAAGTGTCCTTGACTGGGTGTCCGGGACTGTGTGTCCTTTGGTTTAAATACCTAGCCGCTCCAACCAGACGTACAGTTGTCACAACTGGAACTGGTCCAACAAATCATTGTCTTCAACGTGTCACTGGTTTCATCTTCACTTCTCACTTACAGTTATTCATTGTGAAGCCATTGCATGCTTGCTTTATCTTTTGTCTTCACAACATGAATGTATGATCTGTTTGGCTTCATAACTTCTTCCTACCTGATCCTTATTACACTGAAGCTGTTTGTCATGCGCTTTCACTCTATTGAATACATGACCATGGCTGGCCTAGTGTAATCTAACTTCCGCTGCATAGTAATAGGCATGATCTTCACTGTTTGTCTTCAACTCTCACGTTTTGAAGACTTTCATAAAAATCGCCTATTCACCCCCCCTCTAGTCGATATAACGCACTTTCACCACTTTCACTCGGGAATTGAACTACGATAGTAAACTCCCAAACATGAGCTGGTTCTACTATATATATGTGAACACGTTGTCCAAGACAATCATGACCATGTAGAAGTCTTACAACAAAATACTACCGAGTTCAGGTGGGGAACCATCATTGAGGATATCAAAGTCCTTGTGCATGAACTAGTATTCGCACAACAACTCCTTTTCCTTGAACAAATCAATCAGTGGCTTGGTGTGCTAGGGAATACATATGGAGTGGTGGTAATTAATCTACCAAACCATAGAATACTTCGCACGTATGCATGACTGATTTGGGATGATTCCAGGGGAAACATAAAAAACCTTCATCAAATTCATGGCGGCAACTTACACCTAGTGCACGTGAACTTGGAGAAGGTCACTTCTTTCATCCAAGCATAAGCTTCATGAACGGAACACGAAGGCATTTCTTACAAGGTTTTCAACACTAGGTTGATGTTCAGTCATGAATCATGGGTGAGACAAAATGTTGCTGATGGGCTCAACAACAACTCATCAGAATTTCCATATCACTGGACTTCCACCATCATGTGAACACGGTGATAGCATTGGTCAGACCAAAAGATGTAATGGTGTATGCTCGAGGGATCAACCACGAGTAAGACAACATTACGAACATTGTTGGTTCTGTTTTGACTTGACGATAGCCCATACTCAAGTCAAAGTTTTGACAAGACAATAGATCCAACAACTGATCACGAGGACCAATTGGTGAAGATATCATCTTTCTTCAACACACACACAAACACAGAGATATCCCTTCAGAAAGAACCAAATTCGGCAAAGCTTTTTATCTTCCAACTCTCCAAGTTGTTGTTTAGCTCAACCAACTAGCTCAGGGTATCCAACACAGATTCTTGGAGAAGGGGTGGTTTATTGGAAAACCAACTTGATCACGAACTCAACATAAAAGTCAGGGGACAACCTGGTAATGCTTCCGAGAAGATATTCAGAAATTCATGAACCACCGATATGTTACTAAACTCGAGAACAATCTTGCTTTTCAGGGCAAGACGATATGTTCAAATAAGCAAGGGATTGAATAATCCTAACTCATTGATCGAAGAGTGCACCAGAAATAAGGACAAGGTAGCACGATCAATCCTAGAATAGTGATTCGATAATCAACATGCTAAGAATGATAATAATGTCCATAACTACCAAGAAACACAGTTGCTAGGAGTATTGATTTCACACATCATGGTTCACTCGTCGGCATTCCGGTTTCAACAACACGGAACCGAGGAATGAATAATGATGGAGAGAAGTATCACTGCGTCAAGAGTTCATAGGAGGCGGTGCAATTCTCATGACATTCCTGACATAAAGATGGTAACACTCCAAGGTAGAACACAACAAAAGCTGGATTGGCATTTGATTTGTGGATTACAACTGCTTTGACCCAATCCTGGATATGGATGAGGTACTGGAGTCTGTTTCTCCTAGTCATTCTGGAATAGAATGGCTTGACGAACCACAAGAGTAATAGGCGTCGATAACACGAGTGCACAACTACTCCTGGCTACAAATTGATAGACGGAGGTTAGAATACAATTAAAGAGAACAACTCAGGGAACATATAACTTTCTCTAAGTTGTAGATGCATCGGTGAGCATGTTGTATAAACTCAACATGTTTCTTCCGGATAACCCATGCAGAAAGGTAGGATTGGCAGAGTCACAATATGAATGGAGTACTCCTCAAGAGAACCCTGGTTGTGATCTTTGATCCAACAAACTTCTGCCATAAGTGGTTCATAGTATTTGGAAGAAGGAAATACCACGGACCTCGAGGACTGATGCAAAGGTTACTAATAACCTAAAGGAACGAGCAAACACTATGAACATGAAGTAAGTAGGGTGAATCTCGGGATCAAAAACCCAGGAATAGAATGCCTACTAACTAATGGCATCACGGGATGCTTTCGAGAATAATGGCCAGAATCACATACTGGGGATACAAAACATGGCTAGATCACTAGGTAACTCCCTAAAACACCTAGGGTCATAGTAATAGTTCCAACATATATGTCGAGGCAACAGAGTACCTCAACTCACCGATTAGTGTGATTAATCTGGCCCAAATGGACATCAGGAACAGGAGGAAGGGGTTTGCAATTGCATCAGACTATTTGGAGACCTGGGATGACTCAGACAGCATAACGACTGTAAATGCTCAAAAGATTTGAGACATCCTGCAAAATGGTGGCATAACCACTCAAAAACACAATATCAAGGTTTCGAGATCAACTGTCAACACACAGAAATAGTAGGAACTGAACTAAGAATTGAATCCATTAATCCTATAAGTCTATGGATTAGTAACGCGTCATCCTGATAGATAGATTAGAAGGCCTAGTTCTTAAACCCCGTAGAAGAGAAAAGGATGACTCAGATCAGAAGGTCATAAGGTAAAGGAGTAAAAAGAGCCTTACGTTCCCTTCCACAATCAATTCCCCTACATAACTAAAGCATTTCTAGACACAATTTCGACCGGTTTGGCTTGGTAATCCTACAGGAACTCAGGCTCTGATACCAAAGCTGTCAGGACCCCGATTCCAAGTCCAATCGATCTAGACGGTAACACCTCATATCACTTTGCGGCCTCAGGCACGGTATTCCCACAGGTGTCGCCTTACCATGGCCGGGACCGTTTGCGCCTTTTGGCTCACGTATATGATAGTGTCGCTAGCATCCATATGACAGAGAACCCAGGCCGACATGGCTAGTCGTGAACCCAAAGCGGCACTAACCTATGGGGACAGACATACATGAATCACATCGAGCATGTCGGTCAGCAGCGTGTGAATCCGGGCTGTAGCACTGGGCTAATAGGACTCCGGTGAACCCGGGCTATAGCAGGCTAGGCAGGAATCCGAATGTCACCGCGTGACATTTCCCCCAAGGAACAGACACAGGAACGAAGTGAAACACATGCCGGCCAGTTAGGTGTCCTGAACAGCAGTGCTGGGCTAACAGGACTCCGGTGAACCGGGCTGTAGCAGACTACTATGGCTCATGGAAGCACTAGACTACATTTCCCCATAAGAGAGGCTGCCAAGGATAAACAACTAGATTGTCGGATCCCACACATACCAAGCATTTCAATCATACACACAATATGCTCGATATGTGTAAATACAACATGGCATCACAACATAACTCTACGACTCAAGTACTTATTAGGCTCCGAGGAGCGAGATATTACAAACATGGGTCTCATGACCCAACAATCATAGCATACAAATCAAAGCACATACGGAAGCTTAACTTGTCTGAGTACAGACAACTACAAATGAAGAAGGCTGAGAAGCCTGACTATCTACCAGATCCTGCTGAGGGCACAAGATCGTAGCTGAGGTATCAAGCTAAACGTCGAAGTCCACACGGAACTACTAGCAAGACTGACGTCTCTCTGCAAAACATAAAATAGGCAAACGTGAGTACAAATGTACCCAGCAAGACTTACATCAGAACTAACTACATATGCATCAGTATCAGCAAAGGGGGTGGTGGAGTTTGACTGCAGCAAGCCAGCTTTGACTCAGTGGCTATCCTAAACTATGACTGCAAGCAACTCTTTTGAGGTGGCGCACACGATTCCACATATTCACCATTCAATACACCACTATGGATCCGCTCCCGCCTCCCTACGAGAACGCCATCCATAGCACTCACGCTTATCTTGCGAGTTTTAGAGTATCCACTTTCACTTGTCTATGAACTATGCAAGGGGTCCAAGTTTCCATATCTGAGGAATCCGACTATTCGAATAGATAATGATAACCCTGCAGGGGTGTACTTCTTCACACACGCTCCCACCACTTACCGTCGTTTACACGACATGTACTCGGCAACCTTCAAGCGGAAGCCCAACGAGGGTGTCGGCCACGGCCTACCTAAACAATCAAGTCTCTAGTCCAGGTTTATCGCCTATCCAGGTTCCATCCGCAGGGAGTCCGGCCGAGGTTTCCACATACGACCCCGAACGATGTGTACAGGGTTCCGAGACACCAAACGGGCGCCTGGCATGCCCGGCCACGGTGTATCTACCGCAACATAGCCCACCCCTGGGGTCAGCGCTACGCACGGCCGCCAACACATATCCTACAAACACCAGAAACTAGTTGCAACTCCTGGACAGAGGACTAGGGTGATTAAGAAGCCGAGAGGGTCAATTAAGGATCCCAATGAGTGGTAGTAGCTGTTCATGGATCACAGACACAGAACTCAGTTCCTGAGGAGTGTTTCAATGAGACAACCCGCCATGTACTCCTACATGGCCTCTCACCGCTACCTTTACCAAATCGTGTTCACACACTTAGCTCACGCACAGTAGGACGTGTTCACACACCTCCGATTCATCCCCAATGAATCAGACCTGACACAACTCTATGCAATAGCAGGCATGACAAACAAGCATGAATGAGTAGGCACATCAGGGCTCAAACAACTCCTACTCATGCTAGTGGGTTTCATCTATTTACTGTGGCAATGACAGGTCATGCAGAGGAAAGGGGTTCAACTACCGTGCATGTAACAGTTGAATCATTGTTGTCCTAATGCAGTAAAAGAGAGCAGGAGCGAGAGAGTGGGATTGTATCGAAATGAACAAGGGGTTTTTGCTTGCCTGGCACTTCTGAAGATATTATAGCTCTTCATCGGTGTCATCGAACTCATCATCGGAACCACGTCTATCGAGAGGGGATAACACCGGCAAATGAGAGGGAACACAATCAATGCAATGCAACAAACATGATGTATGATCATGGCATGTTAAGGTATTGAATTCACCTAATGAAATAGTTGGTCATATTAATTGAAGTGGAATTCAAACATATAGCAAATTCCAACTCCAAAACTACATACCATATATTCCATAAACATGAATTGTCCTAGTTGGTGATGTTAACTTTCTCAAACATGCATGAACATGGCATAAACAGATTCTTCATATTTTCTGATAATTTTTCATATATAAATTATTTCATTTGGAGTTACGGTTTAATTTCTATGATTTTTAGAAGTTTTGGCTATTTTCTGGATTTTCCTGTAAAAGAATAAATCCAGTAAATGCTTTATTGCGTCAGCAGTGCGTCAGCGTGACGTCAGCAGTCAACTGGGACGGTCCAGGTCAAACCTGACCAGTGGGTCCCACGTGTCAGTTCCATAGTCTAACTAATTTTTTGTTAGTCCCAATCCTAATTTAATTAGCAGGCGGGTCCCATCTGTCATAGACCAGGGGGGTCGAGCTGGGCCCACCCGGGTCAACTCAGTCAGCGGGGGTCAAACCCCTGGTCAGCAGGGTCAATCCCGCCGGCATTGAGTCACCGGCGAGGCCGAGACGGCGGAGAGCGTCGGAAACGCTGCTCCGGCCACGGTTCGATGCACGGGTGGGTGCTACGGGTAGCTGGCGGTGTGGCGCATCCAACGGTGGCGTTGGTTGGTGCTGGGGTGGCCGGGAACGACGACGGCGTTGAGCCGGGCGGCGGCCGGAGCTTGGCCGTTGGTTGTTTTGCTGCTGCAGCGAGCTAGCTGGGAAACGGACGCACTAGCGAGGCGCTACGAGGTGCGGTGAGTGCGTTAAGCACCCGCGCCTGACCAAATGGTCACCGGAGTGACACTGGCGTCGATCTCACACGGCGGCGTGCTACGGTGAGCAAGGGGGCGGCGTCTACGGCGAGCAAACGAAGCAGGAAGAGGGGGGTTCGGTAGAGCAGCTCATGGCGGTTGCAGAACGCGTCTCAGCGGGATCGGGGGAGGTCGGACGACGTCGGGGCGTTGCCGGCGATCTCGGAGGTCGGGGGTTGAAGATGACGGTGGTGACGGCGTTGCAGGCCTCCTGCGGTCGCGTGCTTTGTCGTGCGGCTCCACGGCATCGAGGCGGACCAGACGGCGAGGCGAGGCGTGCCCGGTGGCTGCGGTGGTGCTCGGCGGCGCGCTGCGCTGCGCTCGGGTGCGAGGTGGAGAGGGACCAGAGGAGGGGGGAGCAGGGGGAGAGTGAGAGAGGTCCGGGAGGGGTGTCGTGGCGTCTCCCAGAGGCATCCAGGCGTCGAGGGGGAGCGGCAAGCAGGAGGTGGCCGGAGCGCGTGGCCGCGCGCACGGGGCACACGCCCGGCGTCCTTCTGTCGCGAGGAAGACGATAGGGGGGAGGCCAGTGGGCTGGGCTGGCCAGCTGGGCCAGCCAGGTGGGCTTTGGTGGGTGCCAGGTAAGAGGCCCAGGTGCTGTTCTCTCTCTCTCTGCTGATTCTGCTTTTCTATTTCTTTTATTCTGTTTTGGTTTAGTAAAATACTAAACCATTTAATAAAATCCTGGAAATAATTAGGGGTGCTGTCTGAGTTATTCTAATGACCCATAACAACTTCCAGCATTTTTGGAGCACTTAAATATATATAGCATTTAAATAGCTCCAAATCAAATATGTTTGAATTGATTCGAAGCCCAAAGATGTCCTGCAAAAATGTAAACCATTTTTTGGTAGATGCTTCCACCTCAAACCAGAAATGTTGAACATTTTTAGAGGGCATTTTGAGTTCAATGAAAAAGATTTTATTTTGACCCTAGTTGAATTCATTTGGTGCTAGGGTTTAAGCATCCCCATTTCAAGATTAATTGAAAATGAAAATGATGCATGGATGCAATGCCACTAATTACAAAAAGATTTCTAGGGCTGTGACAATAAATCTCATCCAACCCATCACCGTCCAGCAAGCCTACGATGGAATTACTCATGCATAGTGGCGAGCATCATGAAATTGGTGATGGAGGAAGGTTGGTGATGATGATGGCGACGATTTCCCCTCTCCGGAGCCCCGAACGGACCCCAGATCTGTCCTCCCGATGAAGAACCGGGGTGACGGCGGCTCTGTATCATAAAACACAATGAATCCTTCTCTTCGATTTTTTCTCCCAAAACGTGAATATATAGAGTTGGAGTTGAGGTCTGTGGAGGTCCAGGGGACCCACAAGGCAGGGGGCACGCCCTAGGGGGGCGCCCCCACCCTTGTGGATAGATGGTGGGTCCCCTCCGGTTGATTCTTTCGCCAATATTTTTTATTAATTCCAAAAATATTCTCTGTGAATTTTTAGGTCATTCTGAGAACTTTTATTTCTACACACAAAAAACCAAGGCAATTTTGCTGAAAACAATGTGAGTCCGTGTTAGTTCCATTCAAATCATGCAAATTAGAGTCCAAAACAAGGACAAAAGAGTTTGGAAAAGTAGATACGACGGAGACGTATCAACTCTCCCAAGCTTAACCCATTGCTTGTCCTCAAGAAATTCAGTTGACAAACTGAAAGTGATAAAGAAAAACTTTTACAAACTCTGTTTGATCTTGTTGTTGCAAATATGTAAAGCCAACATTCAGGTTTTCAGCAAAGATTTGAACTAACCATATTCACAATAACATTTAGGTCTCACATTTACTCATATCAATGGCATAATGAACTAGCAAGCAATAATAATGTATCTCGGATGACAACACTTTTTCAAAACAATCATGATATAATATAACAAAATGGTATCTTGCTAGCCCTTTCTGAGACCGCAGAACATAAATGCGGAGCACCCTTGAAGATCAAGGACTGACTAGACATTGTAATTCATGATAAAAGAGATCCAGTCACAATCATACTCAATATCAATTAATAACAAAGCATAGAAATGATGGTGGTGCTCTCTAACTGGTGCTTTTTATAAGAGGATGATGACTTGGCAATAAAAGTAAATAGATAGGCCCTTCGTAGAGGGAAGCAGGGATTTGCAGAGGTGCCAGAGCTCGAGCTTTTGAAACAGAGATGAATATAATTTTGAGAGGTATGATTTCATTGTCAACATAACAAGCAAGAGATCTCGGTATCTTCCATACTAGATACATTATAGGCGGTTCCCAACCAGAATGGTAAAGTTTTTACTCCCCCTCCACCAGCAAGCACACTCCATGGCTGGTCCGAAACAACGGGTACCGTCCATACCAACAACAGTCCCGGGGGAGTTTTGTTTGAAATTATATTTTGATTTGATTTCGAGCATGGAATTGGGCATCCCGATTACCAGCCACTTTCTCGTGAATGACAAGTGAATCCACAATCACCGTGAGAATAACCCACCTAGCATGGAAGATACTAATAGCACCAGTCGCTACATGAGCGATTTGGGCATACAAAACATATTATTATTTGAAGGTTTAGAGTTTGGCAGATGCAAATTTACTTGAAACGATAGGTAACTACCGCATATAGGTAGGTATGGTGGACTCATATGGAACAACTTTGGGTTTATGGAAGTGGATGAACAAGCAGTATTTCCGCTTAGTACAAGTGAAGGCTAGCAAAAGATTGAGGAGCGACCAACTAGAGAGCGACAACAGTCATAAACATGCATTGAGATTAACCAACATTTAGTGCAAGCATGAGTAGGATATAAATCACCATGAACATAAATATCGTGAAGGCTATGTTGATTTTGTTTCAACTACATGCGTGAACATGTGCCAAGTAAAGCCACTTAAATCATTCAAAGGAGGATACCATCCTATCATAACACATCACAACCATTTTAAAAGCATGTTGGCACGCAAGGTAAACCATTATAAACTCCTAGCTAATTAAGCATGGCATGAATAACTATAATCTCTAATTGTCATTGTAAACATGTTTCATTCATAATGGGATGAATCAAGAACGATGAACTAATCATATTTACAAAAGCAAGATAGGTCGAGTTCATACCAGCTTTTCCTCATCTCAATCATTTCATCATATATCGTCATTATTGCCTTTCACTTGCATGACCGAATGATGTGGATAATAATAATAGCGCACGTGCATTGGACTAAGCTGGAATCTGCAAACATTTATTCAGAGGAGAAGACAAGGTAATGTGGGCTCTCTTGTTAGATCAATAATAATGCATATGAGAGCCACTCAACATTTTCATCATGGTATTCTCCTCTCGACCCAAAGAAAGGAAAAAAGAATTTCAAAGAAACACACTGAAATATATTTTTTGAGTTTTCATTTTTCTGAAGAACGTAAAACAAGAACGAGGAAAACTATTTACACGGGAAAGCTCCCAACAAGCAAAAGAAGAATGAGAAATCCTTTTGGGTTTTCTTTTAATACTACTACTAAATAAACATGGAAAGGAAAACTAAAAAGAAACTACAAGTTTTTTTGGATTTTCTCAAAGTTTTTCAAACACTCAAGAAGAAAGAAAGAAAAAGAAAATAAACTAGCAAGGATGATACAATGAAAAAGTATGAACACCGACAACAGAAATGAGTGTCTGAACATGAATGTAATGTCGGTGAGCAATATGTACTCCCCCAAGCTTAGGCTTTTGGCCTAAGTTGGTCTATGCCCATGGCTGGCCTGGAGGATATCCAAAGTTATAGTCGGGGTTGTACTAGGACGCAACAGCTACTGCCTGAAGGGTTGCAGCATGGAGGCAAGCGGCCTCTGCCTCTCTCTCGTACTCGTTCACCTCCTCTCTAGTTATAAAATAAGTCCCTTTTACCGGAAAGTTAAAGAAGGCAGGAGCAGGAAGGGTAATATGGACAACACGCTGCCGGTTAAAAGATTAGCCGGTACAGGAGGGACTGTTCGTTCCTCACAAGAAATTGGTAGCGTACCAAAGCATTATAATCAAGGAAAGCAGGTGGTTATTCAAATCATTCCTCTTTATGGGCACCCCAAGATAATTAGCTAAACAGGTGGCATAAATTCCACCAAAGAAATCTCCATCTTTAGCACTAAGATGTAACCTCCTCGCAATAATAGCCCTCAAGTTATATCGTTTATCACCCAACACCGCACACTTGAGGATACTAAGATCGGGAACGCAAAGGTGGCTATGCTCATGCTTACCGTTAAAGCATCTACCTATAAAGAGAGCAAAATAATGTATAGCAGGAAAGTGAATGCTCCCCATGGTAGCTTGTGTAATATTTCTAGTTTCTCCCACAGTGATGCTAGCAAGGAAATCATTATACTCAGTCTTATGAGGTTCACTAAAGATACCCCCCTGGGGAATTTTGCACGCTTCATTAAAATCTTCTAGGTCCATGGTATATGATTTATGACAAAGATCAAACATGACAGAATGAGTATTACGCTGGGATTTAAACTTAAATTTTCGCACAAATGAATCAGTGAGGTGATAGTACTGCCGGCACTTATCTGACACGAAGTCCTCAAGGCCAGCATTTTGTACGTATGCATCAAATTTCCTCCTTGAAACCAGCATGAACCATGCATTCATCCAACGACCATTCACAAGGCCATACTCGACCTTCCCTTGGTGGTTCGAGATCCGGCTCACATATTGCGAGCCTTGGGGCTTTCTTGCTCGAGGAACCACCTTGGTATATCTTCCTAAACATTTTTCTTCCTCTGAAAAATTTCTGAAATTTTTAGTGACTCAAAATAAAAGTGAACCAAACTCAACAAGATTGATAACAACTACTACTACAAGTGTCTAGAGGCTATATCATGCATCAAAACTACATTGGACCATATAAATTTGACATTCAAGCTCAAGAACAAGGTCACCACAGCAGCAAAAATTTGCAATATATAAAGCACTAGAACAAAAACTAATTGGACCATTGGAGGAGTCACATACCGAAGAACAATCCCCCAAAACAGTTTTGCAAATGGAGCTTTGCACAAGGAGATTGAAAATGGCAGCAAAATGAGCAAGAACACGGGTTTGAGCAACATGATGATTTTTTCTGGAGGAAGACGAAGTGAATGGGTGCTGGAATAAGTGAGGGGCCCCACATGGGATCCACAAGGCAGGGGGCGCGCCCTCCACCCTTGTGGTCCACTGGTGCATCTCCCTGGCGTGTTCTCAGTGCTAGAAATTCTCAAATATTCCATAAAAATCATACTAAATTTTCAGGGCATTTTGAGAACTTTTATTTTCGGGACATTTTTTTATTGCACGGATAATTCAAAAAACAGACAAATAATACTACTTTTGTTTAATTTATTCTAAATAACAGAAAGTAAAAAGTGGGTACAGAAAGTTGTGCTTTCTAAAATCATCCATCTCATGCCCATCAAAAGGAATCCATTAACAAGGTTGATCAAGTCTTATTAACAAACTTCTTCCGAATGACATGAAACCAGAGAATTTTTGAATAACACTAGGTTACCTCAACGGGGATATGTATGTCCCCAACAATAAGAATATCATATTTATTTTTGATAGTAGCAAGAGGGAATTCAAAACCTCCAATAGCAATAGTTGAAATTTTACCGATAGAATTGATGCTATTCACTTGAGGTTGTTTCTTCGGAAAGTGTATTGTATGCTCATTACCATTAACATGAAAAGTGGCATTGCCTCTGTTGCAATCAATAACAGTCCCAGTGGTATTCAAAAAGGGTCTACCAAGGATGATCGACATACTGTCATCCTCGGGAATATCAATAATAACCGTCAGTTAAAATAGTAACATTTGCAACCACAATAGGCACATCTTCACAAATACTGATGGGTATAGCAGTTGATTTATCGGCCGTTTGCAAAGAGATTTTAGTAGGGGTCAACTTATTCAATTCAAGTCTACGATATAAAGAGAAAGACATAACACTAACACCGGCTCCAAGATCACATAAAGCAGTTTTAACATAGTTTCTTCTAATGGAGCATGTTATAGTTGGTATTCCTGGATCTCCAAGTTCCTTTGCTATTCCACCCTTAAAAGTATAATTAGCAAGCATGGTGGAAATTTCAGCTTCAAGTATCTTTCTTTTATTTGTAACAATATCTTTCATATACTTAGCATAAGGAGACGTTTTCAGAATATCAGTTAAACGCATATGCAAAAAGACAGGTCTAAGCATTTCAACAAAGCGCTCAGAATCCTCTTCATACTTTTTCTTGGATGGTTTAGGAGGAAAGGGCATGGGTTTCTGAACGCATGGTTCTCTTTATTTACCGTGCTTCCTAGCAACGAAGTCTGTCTTATCATAACGTTGATTCTTAGATTGTGGGTTATCAATATCAACATCAGGTTCTACCTCGACATCATTATCATTACTATGTCGAGCATCAACATGAACATCATCATTAACATTAGCACTAGGTTCATGTTCATTACCAGGTTGTGTCTCAGCATCAAAAATAGAAATATCATTAGGATTCTCTGGTGTGTCTATAACAGGTTCACTAGAAACATGCAAAGTCCTATCAGTTTTCCTTTTCTTTTTATTAGAAGGACTAGGTGCATCAGTATTAACTCTCTGAGAATCTTGCTCAGTTCTGTTAGGATGACCTTCAGGATACAAAGGTTCCTGAGTCATTTTACCACCTCTAGTCATAACTCTAACAGAAAGATCACTGTTCTTACTATTCATCTCATTGAGAAAATCATCTTGTGCCTTAAGTATTTGTTCTACTTGAATTTTTACCATAGAAGCATGTTTACTAATAAGCTTAAGATCATTAACAGTTCTACATATATAATCACCCAAGCGTTCAAGCATATAAGCATTACATTTCAATTGTCTAATAACATAAGCATTGAAATTTTCTTGTTTAATAATAAAATTATCAAACTCATCCAAGCATTAACTAGCAGACTTATTATAAGGAATATCACCTTCATCAAATCTATAGAGAGAATTTACCTCTACTAACTATGTCGGAATATTAAGACCATGTATCTCTTCAATAGGCAGTAAATTCCTAACATCTTCAGCTCTAATACACTTTTCTTTCATAGATTTCTTTGCCTCTTGCATATCTGCAGGATTGAGAAATAGAATACATCTTTTCTTCGGAGTTGGCTTAGGAGGTGGTTCGGGAAGATTACAATCATTATCATTGCTCAATATATTATTCAATAGTTTCTCAGCTTGCTCAATAGTTCGTTCCCTGAAAACACAACCAGCATAACTATCTAGGTGGTCCCTCGGTTAGTCCATTATGAAAGATATCAAGTATTTCATTTTTCTTGAGAGGATGATCAGGCAAAGCATTAAGTAATTGGAGAAGCCTCCCCCAAGCTTGTGGGAGACTCTCTTCTTCAATTTGCACAAAGTTAAATATTTCCTGTAAAGCAGCTTGTTTCTTATGAGGAGGAAAATATTTTCCAGAGAAGTTATATATCATATCCTGGGGACTACGCACACAACCAGGAGCAAGAGAATTAAACCATATCTTAGCATCACCCTTTATTGAGAAATGAAACAACTTAAGAATATAGTAATAGCGAACGTTTTCCTCATGAGCAAATAGGGTGGCTATATCATTAAATTTAGTAAGATGTGCCACAATGATACGTCTCCAACGTATCTATAATTTTTTATTGTTCCATGCTATTATATTATCCATCTTGGATGTTTTATATGCATTTATATGCTACTTTATATTATTTCTGGGACTAACCTATTAACCTAGAGCCCAGTGCTAGTTTCTATTTTTCCTTGTTTTTTAGTTTTGCGGAAAAGAAATATCAGACGGGGTCCAAATGAGCTGAAAATTTATGGTGATTTTTTGATGGACCAGAAGAAGCCCCCGAAGCACAAGAGTTGGGCAAGAAGAGTCCCAAGTCAATGACAAGGGTGGAGGGCGTGCCCACCCCCCTAGGGTGCGCCCCCTGCCTTGTCGCTGACTCGTGGACCCCCCGACATGAAACCGACGCAAAAAATTCCTATAAATCCAGAAACCCCCAGAAAGAAACCTAGACCGAGAGTTCCGCCGCCGCAAGCATGTGTAGCCACGAAAAACCAATCAGGGCCCCGTTCCGGCACCCTGTCGGAGGGGGAAACCATCACTGGAGTCCATCTTCATCATCCCAGCGCTCTACATGACGAGGAGGGAGTAGTTCACCCTCGGGGCTGAGGGTATATACCAGTAGCTATGTGTTTGATCTCTCTCTCTCTCTCTCATGTTCTTGATATGGCACGATCTTGATGTACCACGAGCTTTGTTATTATAGTTGGATCATATGGTGTTTCTTCCCCTCTACCTTCTTGTGATGAATTGAATTTTACCTTTGAGGTTTCATTATTATCGGATTGAATACTATTATGGATTGCTACCTCTTTTAGCACTGCGTTGGTTTTCCCCGAAGAGGAAGGGATGATGCAGCAAAGTAGCGTAAGTATTTCCCTCAGTTTTTGAGAACCAAGGTATCAATCCAGTAGGAGGCTACACGCAAGTCCCTCGTACCTGCACAAACAAATAAATCCTCGCAACCAACACAAATAGGGGTTGTCAGTCCCTATAGGGCCACTTACGAGAGTGAGATCTGATATATATGATAAAGATCATATTTTTGGTATTTTTATGATAAAGATGCAAAGTAAAATAAAGGCAAAGTAAATAACTAAGTAGTAGGAGATTGATATGATAAAGATAGACCCGGGGGCCATAGGTTTCACTAGTGGCTTCTCTCGAGAGCATAAGTATTCTACGGTGGGTGAACAAATTACTGTTGAGCAATTGACAGAATTGAGCATAGTTATGAGAATATCTAGGTATGATCATGTATATAGGCATCATGTCCGAGACAAGTAGACCGACTACTGCCTGCATCTACTACTATTACTCCACTCATCGACCGCTATCCAGCATGCATCTAGAGTATTAAGTTAAAAACAGAGTAACGCCTTAAGCAAGATGATGTGATGTAGAGGGATAGACTCATGCAATATGAAGAAAACCCCATCTTGTTATCCTCGATGGCAACAATACAATACGTGCCTTGCTGCCCTTACTGTCACCGGGAAAGGACACCACAAGATTGAACCCAAAGCTAAGCACTTCTCCCATTGCAAGAAAGATCAATCTAGTAGGCCAAACCAAACTGATAATTCGAAGAGACTTGCAAAGATAACCAATCATACATAAAAGAATTCAGAGAAGATTCAAATATTATTCATAGATAGACTTGATCATAAACCCACAATTCATCGGTCTCAACAAACACACCGCAAAAAGAAGATTACATCGAATAGATCTCCACAAGAGAGGGGGAGAACATTGTATTGAGATCCAAAAAGAGAGAAGAAGCGATCTAGCTACTAACTATGGACCCGTAGGTCTGAAGTAAACTACTCACACTTCATCGCAGAGGCTATGGTGTTGATGTAGAAGCCCTCCGTGATCGATGCCCCCTCCGGCGGAGCTCCGGAACAGGCCCCAAGATGGGATCTCATGGATACAGAAAGTTATGGCGGTGGAATTAGGGTTTTGGCTCTGTATCTGATCATTTGGGGGTACGTGGGTATATATAGGAGGAAGAAGTACGTCGGTGGAGCAACAGGGGGCCCACGAGGGTGGAGGGCGCGCCTGGGGGGGGGGCGCCCCCCTACCTCGTGGCCTCCTGTTAGTTGGCTTGACATAGGGTCCAAGTCTCCTGGGTTGTATTCGGTGAGAAAATCACGTTCCCGAAGGTTTCATTCCGTTTGGACTCCGTTTTCTTCGAAACCCTAAAACAGGCAAAAAAACAGCAATTCTGGGACTGGGCTCCCGGTTAATAGGTTAGTCCCAAAAATAATATAAAAGTGGATAATAAAGCCCAATAATGTCCAAAACAGTAGATAATATAGCATGGAGCAATCAAAAATGATAGATATGTTGGAGACGTATCAAGCATCCCCAAGCTTAATTCCTGCTCGTCCTCGAGTAGGTAAATGATAAAAACTTTTTGATGCGGAGTGCTACTTGGCATAATTTTAATGTAATTCTTCTTAATTGTGGTATGAATATTCAGATCCGAAAGATTCAAGACAAAAGTTCATATTGACATAGAAAATAATAATACTTCAAGCATACTAACAAAGCAATTATGTCTTCTCAAAACAACATGGCTAATGAAAGTTATCCCTACAAAATCATATAGTCTGGCTATGCTCTATCTTCACCACACAAAATATTTAAATCATGCACAACCACGATGATAAGCCAAGCAATTGTTTCATACTTTTGACATTCTCAAAACTTTTTCAATCTTCACGCAATACATGAGCGTGAGCTATGGATATAGCACTATAGGTGGAATAGAGTGGTGGTTGTGGAGAAGACAAAAAGGGGAAGATAGTATCACATCAACTAGGCGTATCAACGGGCTGTGGAGATGCCCATCAATAGATATCAATGTGAGTGAGTAGGGATTGCCATGCAACGGATGCACTAGAGCTATAAGTATATGAAAGCTCAAAAAGAAACTAAGTGGGTGTGCATCCAACTTGCTTGCTCATGAAGACCTAGGGCAATTTTGAGGAAGCCCATCATTGGAATATACAAGCCAAGTTCTATAATGAAAATTCCCACTAGTATATGAAAGTGATAACATGAGAGACTCTCTACTATGAAGATCATGGCGCTACTTTGAAGCACAAGTGTGGTAAAAGGATAGTAACATTGTCCCTTCTCTCTTTTTCTCTCATTTTTTTATTTGGGCCTTTTCTCCTTTTTATGGCCTCTTTTCTTTCTCTTTTTTTATTTTTCTTCCAGAGTCTCATCCCGACTTGTGGGGGAGTCATAGTCTCCATCATCTTTTCCTCACTTGGGAAAATGCTCTAATAATGATGATCATCACACTTTTATTTTTCTTACAACTCAATAATTACAACTCGATACTTAGAACAAGATATGACTCTATATGAATGACTCCGGCAGTGTACCGGGATATGCAATGATGCATGAGTGACAAGTATGAAAGAATTATGAACGGTGGCTTTGCCACGAATACGATGTCAACTACATGATCATGCTAAGCAATATGACAATGATGGAGTGTGTCATAAACAGAACGGTGGAAAGTTGCATGGCAATATATCTCAGAATGGCTATGGAAATGCCATAATAGGTAGGTATGGAGGCTGTTTTGAGAAGGTATATGGTAGGTGTATGATACCGGTGAAAGGTGCGCGGTATTAGAGAGGCTAGCAAAGGTGGAAGGGTGAGAGTCCGTATAATCCATGGACTCAACATTAGTCATAAAGAACTCACATACTTATTGCAAAAATCTATTAGTTATCGAAACAAAGTATTACGCGCATGCTCCTAGGGGGATAGATTGGTAGGAAAAGACCATCGCTCGTCCCCGACCGCCACTCATAAGGAAGACAATCAATAAATAAATCATGCTCCGACTTCATCACATAACGGTTCACCATACGTGCATGCTACGGGAATCACAAGCTTCAACACAAGTATTTCTCAAATTCACAACTACTCAACTAGCATGACTTTAATATCACCATCTCCATGTCTCAAAACAATTATCAAGTATCAAACTTATCATAGTATTCAACACACTCATAAGAGAATTTTTATTATTAATCTTGCATACCAAGCACATTAGGATTTTAAGCAAATTACCATGCTATTTAAGACTCTCAAAATAATCTAAGTGAAGCATGAGAGATCAATAGTTTCTATAAAACAAATCCACCACCGTGCTCTAAAAGATATAAGTGAAGCACTAGAGCAAAATTATATAACTCAAAAGATATAAGCGAAGCACATAGAGTATTCTAACAAATTCGAAATCATATATGGCTCTCTCAAAAGGTGTGTACAGCAAGGATGATTGTGGTAAACTAAATAAAGACTCAAATAATACAAGACACTCCAAGCAAAACACATATCATGTGGCGAATAAAAATATAGCTCCAAGTAAAGTTACCGATAGAAGTAGACGAAAGAGGGGATGCCTTCCGGGGCATCCCCAAGCTTTGGATTTTAGGTGTCCTTAGATTATATTGGGGGTGCCATGGGCATCCCCAAGCTTAGGCTCTTACCACTCCTTGTTTCATAATCCATCAAATCTTTACCCAAAACTTGAAAACTTCACAACACAAAACTTAAAGTAGAAAATCTCGTGAGCTCCGTTAGCGAAAGAAAACAAAAGAACACTTCAAGGTACTGTAATGAACTCATTCTTTATTTATATGGGTGTTATACCTACTGTATTCCAAATGCTCTATGGTTTGTAAACTAATTTACTAGCCATAGATTCATCAAAATAAGCAAACAACACACGAAAAACAGAATCTTTCAGAAACAAAATAGTCTGTAGTAATCTGTAGCTAGCGCAAGATCTGGAACCCCAAAAATTCTAAAATAAATTTCTGGACGTGAGGAATTTATCTATTAATCATCTGCAAAAATAATTAAATAAATATCACTTTCCGAATAAAAATTACAGCAGTTCTTGTGAGCGCTAAAGTTTCTGTTTTTTACAGCAAGTTCAACAAGACTTTCCCCAAGTCTTCCCAACGGTTCTACTTGGCACAAACACTAATTAAACACAAAAAAACACAACCAAAACATAGGCTAAATAATTTATTTATTACTAAGCAGGAGCAAAAAGCAAGGAATAAAAATAAAATTGGGTTGCCTCCCAACAAGCGCTATCGTTTAACGCCCCTAGCTAGGCATAACAAGCAAGAATAGATCTAGGTATTGCCATCTTTGGTAGGCAATTCTTCAATGAGGCATCTACCATCTTTAGGAATTTCTTTCTTTTTATTAATTTTCAAACTTTTAGGCACAAGATTGAAAAATTCATTTGTAACAAATGGTTCCTTAATGATAGCAAAAAGATTGGGATGACCACTTATAGATTTGAGATCCGCATTTTCCTTACTAGATGATTCACCCTTATTTTTAGGAATGTACATAAGCTTGGCAACTTTAGTGGAAGGACTTGGAGTATTCTTTACGGAAGAAAAAGCGGTTCCCAAGTTGGTAATAATATTCTCAAGTTTATCGATCCTAACGGAATCGTGATTTATTTTCTCATTAACTATGGGTTCCTTTTCTTTAATATCTTTCAAAGTAACTCCTACTTTAGATCCATATTGAGAGATTTGGCTGTGGATCTTTTTATCCAAATTTTCAATTAACTCTATGGTAGCAACCTTATTTTCAATAATTTCAAGCCTTTGCATTACATGCTCCAAAGTTAATATAGTTCCATTAACCAAAAGAGGGGGGAGCCAAACAAATCTAACATAGCATTATAAGAATCAAAAGTATGGCTACCCAAAAAATTCCCTCCGGTAATAGTATCAAGAACATAACGGTGCCAAGGTGTAATGCCCACATAAAAATTGCGAAGGAGAATGGTAGTAGATTGCTTCCTAGCAGATTTATTTTGAGCATTGCAAATTCTATACAAAGCATCTTTTAGATTTTCACCCTCCCTTTGCTAAAAATTTAGAATTTCATTCTCGGGAGACAACGGAGAAGATAAGGGACTAGCCATAACGGCAGGCAAGCAAACTAACACACAAGCAGACAAAAAGCAAGCGGATAAAAATGGCAAATAGAGAGGGAGGATAGAGAGAGAGAGAGGGCGAATAAAACGGCAAGGGTGAATTGGGGGGAGAGGAAAACGAGAGGCAAATGGCAAATAATGTAATGCGGGAGATAAGGGTATGTGATGGGTACTTGGTATATTGACTTTTGCGTAGACCTCCCCGCAACGGCGCCAAAAATCCTTCTTGCTACCTCTTTTAGCACTGCGTTGGTTTTCCCTGAAGAGGAAGGGATGATGCAGCAAAGTAGCGTAAGTATTTCCCTCGGTTTTTGAGAACCAAGGTATCAATCCAGTAGGAGGCTACACGCAAGTCCCTCGTACCTGCACAAACAAATAAATCCTCGCAACCAACGCAAATAGGGGTTGTCAATCCCTATAGGGCCACTTACGAGAGTGAGATCTGATAGATATGATAAAGATAATATTTTTGGTATTTTTATGATAAAGATGCAAAGTAAAATAAAGGCAAAGTAAATAACTAAGTAGTAGGAGATTGATATGATAAAGATAGATCCGGGGGCCATAGGTTTCACTAGTGGCTTCTCTCGAGAGCATAAGTATTCTACGGTGGGTGAACAAATTACTGTTGAGCAATTGACAGAATTGAGCATAGTTATGAGAATATCTAGGTATGATCATGTATATAGGCATCACGTCCGAGACAAGTAGACCGACTCCTGCCTGCATCTACTACTATTACTCCACTCATCGACCGCTATCCAGCATGCATATAGAGTATTAAGTTAAAAACAGAGTAACGCCTTAAGCAAGATGACATGATGTAGAGGGATAGACTCATGCAATATGAAGAAACCCCATCTTGTTATCCTCGATGGCAACAATACAATACGTGCCTTGCTGCCCTTACTGTCACCGGGAAAGGACACCGCAAGATTGAACCCAAAGCTAGGCACTTCTCCCATTGCAATAAAGATCAATCTAGTAGGCCAAACCAAACTGATAATTCGAAGAGACTTGCAAATATAACCAATCATACATAAAAGAATTCAGAGAAGATTCAAATATTATTCATAATAGACTTGATCATAAACCCACAATTCATCGATCTCAACAAACACACCGCAAAAAGAAGATTACATCGAATAGATCTCCACAAGAGAGGGGGAGAACATTGTATTGAGATCCAAAAAGAGAGAAGAAGCCATCTAGCTACTAACTATGGACCCGTAGGTCTGAAGTAAACTACTCACACTTCATCGGAGAGGCTATGGTGTTGATGTAGAAGCCCTCCGTGATCGATGCCCCCTCCGGCGGAGCTCCGGAACAGGCCCCAAGATGGGATCTCACGGATACAAAAAGTTACAATGGAGGAATTAAGGTTTTGGCTCCGTATCTGATCGTTTGGGGGTACGTGGGTATATATAGGAGGAAGAAGTACGTCAGTGGAGCAACAGGGGGCCCACGAGGGTGGAGGGCGCGCCTGGGGGGGGGGGCAGGCGCGCCCCCTACCTCGTGGCCTCCTGTTAGTTGGCTTGACGTAGGGTCCAAGTCTCCTGAGTTGTATTCGGTGAGAAAATCACGTTCCCGAAGGTTTCATTCCGTTTGGACTCCGTTTGATATTCCTTTTCTTCAAAACCCTAAAACATGCAAAAAACAACAATTCTGGGTTGGGCTTCCGGTTAATAGGTTAGTCCCAAAAATAATATAAAAGTGGATAATAAAGCCCAATAATGTCCAAAACAGTAGATAATATAGCATGGAGCAATCAAAAATTATAGATACGTTGGAGATGTATCATGGATTTGAGAACACTTTGATGTATGTCTTGCGTGGGATACCCGTGATGACAATGGGGTGTTCTATTGATTCACTTGATGTATGTTTTGGCACTCAACTCGCGGATTCCCGAGGTGACATTGGGTAATCTATGCATAGGGGTTGATGCACATTTTCGTCCTTGTTTCTCCGGTAGGAATCTAGGGGCACTCTTTGAGGTTCTTTGTGTTGGATTGAATATTATGAATCTGAAGTTGTTTGATGCATATCGTATAATTGACTCACGGGTACTTGTGGTGACATTGGAGTATCTAGGTGACATTAGGGTTGATTGATATGTGTCATACGGTGTTATTTTACTATGAACTCTAGGGCTGTTTGTGACACTTATAGGAATAGCTCAATGGATTGATCAGAAAGAATAACTCTGAGGTGGTTTCGTACCCTACAAGCAATTTCATCTTATGTTCTCCGTGATAGGAACTTTGGAGTGACTTTTGCCGCACATTGAGGGATTGTCATATGATCTAATTAGGCACACTGACGGCGGGGCTCGTTCTCTATTTCAAATTAATGGAGAACGGCCTGCTCTCCGTCAAGGTCTTTGGAGACTCTGGAAATCGCCTGAAGTGCTGCGTGGAGAGCTCCTCCGACGATGAAGACTCCTCTTCAAGCGGGAGTGATGAGGAGGACAGCGACAGTGACGACGAGAGCATCGAGCGAGGGCACGTCGACCCCGTCTCCAACTGACCGCGTCGCCTTTCCCTCTGTTGTGCGCTCTGCCGAGGGCCTTCCTTGTCAAGCTCTCCAACGGCGCGTTCCCCGTCCCTTCCTTTTTGCCTTCACCTGCCCCACCTGGGAGGAAAGGGGCAAGAACGGGGATCACGGGGCACTTATCTTTTCTAGTTTGTAAGCCTGCCGGCACTCGTTAGATTTCAAAATTTGTAATCCCCTTGCTCGTGTACCCGTTCCATTTGAATTGTACTTGTTTGCAATGTATGAATGAAAGGAAGGGTGTTTGCCGGGTTTTGTTTGTGCGTGGGCGAGGGCCACACCGAGGAACGCGTCCTCGTTATCTTAAGATAAGCATGGTTTCCTAGCAATAGGCCTTGCCGTCCTCCTGCTCTATGGCCTGACTACGCTCACACTTTTGGCGGAGGTAGGGGCCGAGTAGGATTAGGCCTTTCGTTCACCCTGTTCCCACCGCACTACAACCAAGTTCCGGTCCAAAGTAGAGCTTTCGGACATAGAACGGAGGGGGCAAGATGGCACGAGAGCGAGCGAAGCCTTATACGTTCAAGGTTCATACGGGCGCACGGAGCGGGGGAGGGGGGTAACTTATCTGACGTTGTAGCCCCCGGCAACCTTGGCCTGCCGCGGTTAGATCCTTGTGTCTGCAGCCCCCGACAACCTTGGTTTGCCGAGCCCGGAGCGCTGGCCCGTTCTTTTTCCTCCCAATAGCCCAGCAGAAATGTCCATGTACCCTACGAACCAAAGAAGACGGAAAGGAACAGAGTGACGCACACTCGACCTCTATGCTAGGGGTTAGCCGCCGCTAAGCACTATCAACCCTAACCAAGGGAGAGACTCAACCTAGCATGCATGCTATGACTTAGGGCGCCAGCGCTTCATTTATTTATGCTCAGGGTCTGCGCCTGGCTTTGTACAAAGGGTTACATGCCTTGCTAGCAAGGCTTGTACAAAAGGTGGTTTGCCGGCGGGACCGGCAACCATGCCTTATGGGTAGAACTTGCGAAGATGTTCGATGTTCCAGGAGTTGCTCACTAGAACGCCATCTTCGGTCTCCAGGCGGACTGCGCCAGGCCTGGTGACTCGTATTACCCGGTAAGGGCCTTCCCACTTCGGTGTCAACTTGTTGGAATTCTTAGCCGACTGAACATGCCAAAGAACAAGGTCGCCTTCCTCAAAGCTTCGGGCATGAACCTTGCGGCTATGGTAGTGGCACAAGGCTTGCTGGTAGCGCGCTGCTCATACAGCCGCCCGAAGACGATCTTCCTCAAGGAACGTCGCGTCATCTTGCCGCAACTGCTCTTGCTCAAGCTCATCATAAGCGAGCACTCGAGGTGACCCATATGTGAATTCCTTGGGGAGAACTGCTTCTGCCCCGTAAACGAGGGAGAAGGGTGTCTGACCGGTGGCTCGATTTGGCGTCATTCTGATCGACCAAAGAACCGCCGTGAATTCATCAATCCAGCGTCGTCCACACTTGTGTAGCCTATCAAAAGTCCTTGTTCGGAGGCCTCACAACACTTCAGCATTCGCCCTCTCGGCCTGGCCATTGCTTCATGGATGTGCAACAGAAGCAAAACAGACCATGCTGCCGAGGTCCTGGATGTACTGGATGAAGGCATGGCTCGTGAACTATGTGCCGTTGTCGGTGATGATCCTGTTTGGCACACCAAAACGGCAGACTAGCCCCTTGAAGAATTTGGCGGCTGATTGTGCTGTCACCTTTCTCACTGTCTCCACCTTCGGCAACTTTGTGAACTTGTCGATTACAACATACAAGTACTCAAAGCCCTCGACAGCACGAGGAAAGGGGCCCAGTATGTCGAGCCCCCAGACCGAGAATGGCCAGGAGAGAGGGATTGTTTGGAGCTCTTGAGCTAGTTGATGGAGCTCCTTTGAATGGAACTGACACGCTTCACACTTTGTTACTAGTGCCGTTGCATCCTGGAGGGCAATGGGCCGGAAGAAACCTTGCCGGATTGCCTTGCCGGCAAGGGCCCTTGACTCTATGTGGGAGCCACATATGCCTCCGTGTATCTCTGCCAACAACTTCAGTCCTTCCTCCCGGGGAATGCACTTCAATTTCACACTGTTTGGTCTTTTTCTGTATAGGACGTCGTCGAAGAACTGATACATGGCAGACTGACGGGTTACTTTCTCCACTTCTTCCTGCTCCTCAGGGAGTTCCCCTATTTGGAGGAATCAGATGGTATGTTGTGCCCATGTCGGAGCCTGAGGCTCGACGGTAAGGACTAAAGGCACTTCCTCAGCCATGGGAGCAGCTGTATCTACAGCCAGGACTTGATGCCCCGCCAGAGTCGGTTGCCCCACGACTGGCTCAGTGCCCACGGCAACATCCTTGCCGGCGGCTCCTGGGAGCTCGACGGGAAAGTACTTGTCGGGGCCTGATTTCTTTCGCTTGATCTGCTCTGTTGATGGTTCAACGGATGGTTGAGTCAGCCGAAGCACAAAAGTACCTGGTTCCACAGGTAGTTTGAAGGCAGTGTGCTTCGACAGGTAGTCGGCGATGCTGTTTTCCACTCGGGGAACATGCTCCGCCTATATACCGTGAAAGCGCTCCTCCAGCTTCCTCACCTCATCCACGTAGGCCTCCATCAACAGGCTTTGATAATCTTTGTTGACTTGCCTTACAACAAGCTGCGAATTACCCCTGATGATGAGCTTTTTGATCCCGAGGTCTGCCATGATCCCGAGACCGGCGAGCAACCCCTCGTATTCAGTAGTATTGTTTGTGGACATCTCCCTAGGAAAGTGCATCTGGATTACATACTTGAGGTGCTCTCCGGTGGGTGCGACGAGCAGCACACCAGCACCGGCGCCACGCACCGAGAAAGCCCCGTCAAAGTACATAATCCAGTTGCGAATTGCCTCCTTGCCGAGGAGGGTGGTATCCTGGATCTCTTCGTCTGGCGTTGAGGTCCACTCGGCAATGAACTCTGCCAAGACTCTTCTCTAGATTGTCGAAGTACTTTCAAACTTCAAACCAAAGCTCGACAGCTCCACAGCCCACTCCACAATCCTCCCGGTTGCATCTGGGTTATGCAATATCCGTTGCAACGGCAGGCGGGTGACGACGGTGATCTCGTGTGCCTAGAAGTAATGACGCAGCTTCCTCGAGGCCATAAGGAGGCCGAAGTGCAATTTCTGCACACCGGAGTACCTTGACCTAGCTCCTTGCAAGAGGGAGCTGACAAAGTAAACTGGGTGCTGCATCATTTTCTTCTTCGGTAGCACTTCGTCTGGTTGCGTAGGCCCTGCCCCACCAGCGTTGGACCCTGCCGGGGGCCTTGCCTCTTCGTTGACCTCCCTATGCACCACTAGTGCGGCACTGACCACTTGGTTCGTTGCCGCCAGGTACAGCAGCAACGGTTCTTGGGGTCTGGGCGCAACCAGTACCGGTGTAGAGGAGAGGTATTTCTTCAAATCCTGCACAGCTGCTTCGGCCTCTAGGGTCCATTCCATTGGGCCCGCCTTTTTCAAGATTTTGAAAAAGAGAAGGGCACGCTCAGCAGACCTGGAGATGAATCTGCTCATGGCAGCAACTGAAGGAAATATGCCTTAGAGGCAATAATAAAGTTATTATTTATTTCCTTATACCATGATAAATGTTTATTATTCATGCTAGAATTGTATTAACCGGAAACATAATACATGTGTGAATACATAGACAAACAGAGTGTCACTAGTATGCCTCTACTTGACTAGCTCGTTGATCAAAGATGGTTATGTTTCCTAACCATAGACATGCGTTGTCATTTGATTAACGGGATCACATCATTAGGAGAATGATGTGATTGACTTGACCCATTCCGTTAGCATAGCACTTGATCGTTTAGTTTGTTGCTATTGCTTTCTTCATGACTTATACATGTTCCTATGACTATGAGATTATGCAATTCCCGTTTACCAGAGGAACACTTTGTGTGCTACCAAACGTCACAACGTAACTAGGTGATTATAAAGGTGCTCTACAGGTGTCTCCGAAGGTACTTGTTGGGTTGGCGTATTTCGAGATTAGGATTTGTCACTCCGATTGTCGGAGAGGTATCTCTGGGCCCTCTCGGTAATGCACATCACTTAAGCCTTGCAAGCATTGCAACTAATGAGTTAGTTGCGGGATGATGTATTACGGAACGAGTAAAGAGACTTGCCGGTAACGAGATTGAACTAGGTATTGAGATACTGATGATCGAATCTCGGGCAAGTATCATACCGATGACAAAGGGAACAACGTATGTTGTTATGCGGTCTGACCGATAAAGATCTTCGTAGAATATGTGGGAGCCAATATGAGCATCCAGGTTCCGCTATTGGTTATTGACCGGAGACATACCTCTCGGTCATGTCTACATAGTTCTCGAACCCGTAGGGTCTGCACGCTTAAAGTTTCAGTGATGATTGTATTATGAGTTTATGTGATTTGATGTACTGAAGGTAGTTCGGAGTCCCGGATGAGATCGGGGACATGACGAGGAGTCTCAAAATGGTCGATACGTAAAGATCGATATATTGGACGACTATATTCGGACACTGGAAAGGTTCCAAGTGATTCAGGTATTTTCAGGGGTACCGGGGATCGAAGTTACAGGAATACAAGGAAGAAGTAATGGGCCTCATGGGCCAAGTGGTGGAAGAGAGGAGGCAGGGCGCGCGGCCCCCCTAGCCCAAACCGAATTGGACTAGGGGGCGGTCCCCCTTTCCTCTTTTTCCTCCTTCTCCTTCCTTCTCCTTCTCCTCCTTCCTTTCCTCCTCCTAGTAGGAGTAGGAAATGGGAGTCCTACTCCTACTAGGAGGAGGACTCCTCCTCCTAGCGCGCCCATAGAGAGCCGGCCGGCCTCCCCCTTGCTCCTTTATATACAGGGGCAGGGGGCACCTCTAGACACACAAGTTGATCAGTTGATCTCTCCCAGCCGTGTGCGGTGCCCCCTCCACCATATTCCACCTCGGTCATATCGTAGTGGTGCTTAGGTGAAGCCCTGCGTCGGTAGCAACATCATCACTGTCACCACGCCGTCGTGCTGACGAAACTCTCCCGTGAAGCTCTGCTGGATCGGAGTTCGCGGGACGTCATCGAGCTGAACGTGTGCTGAACTCGGAGGTGCCGTGCGTTCGGTACTTGGATCGGACGGATCATGAAGACGTTCGACTACATCAACCACGTTGTGCTAGCGCTTCCGCTTTCGGTCTATGAGGGTACGTGGACAACACTCTCCCCTCTCATTGCTATGCATCACCATGATCTTGCGTGTGCGTAGGAATTTTTTTGAAATTACTACGTTCCCCAACAGTGGGATCCCAGCCTAGGTTTTATGCGTTGATGTTGTGCACGCATTGAACACAAGTGAGTTGTGGGCGATATAAGTCATACTGCTTACCAGCATGTCATACTTTGGTTCGGCGGTATTGTTGGATGAAGCGGCCCGGACCGACATTACGCGTACGCTTACGCGAGACTGGTTCTACCGATGTGCTTTGCACACAGGTGGCTGGCGGGTGTCAGTTTCTCCAACTTTAGTTGAACCAAGTGTGGCTACGCTCGGTCCTTGAAAAGGTTAAAACATCACCAACTTGACAAACTATCGTTGTGGTTTTGATGCGTAGGTAAGAACGGTTCTTGCTAAGCCCGTAGCAGCCACGTAAAACTTGCAACAACAAAGTAGAGGACGTCTAACTTGTTTTTGCAGGGCATGTTGTGATGTGATATGGTCAAGACATGATGCTAAATTTTATTGTATGAGATGATCATGTTTTGTAACCGAGTTATCGGCAACTGGCAGGAGCCATATGGTTGTCGCTTTATTGTATGCAACGCAATTCCGCTGTAATGCTTTACTTTATCACTAAGCGGTAGCGATAGTCATGGAAGCATAAGATTGGCGAGACGATAACGATGCTACGATGGTGATCAAGGTGTCGCACCGGTGACGATGGTGATCATGACGGTGCTTCGGAGATGGAGATCACAAGCACAAGATGATGATGGCCATATCATATCACTTATATTGATTGCATGTGATGTTTATCTTTTATGCATCTTATCTTGCTTTGATTGACGGTAGCATTATAAGATGATCTCTCACTAAATTTCAAGATAAAAGTGTTCTCCCTGAGTATGCACCGTTGCCAAAGTTTGTCGTGCCCAGACACCACGTGATGATTGGGTGTGATAAGCTCTACGTCCATCTACAACGGGTGCAAGCCAGTTTTGCACACGCAGAATACTCAGGTTAAACTTGACGAGCCTAGCATATGAAGCTATGGCCTCGGAACACTGAGACTGAAAGGTCGAGCATGAATCATATAGTAGATATGATCAACATATTGATGTTCACCATTGAAAGCTACTCCATTTCACGTGATGATCCGTTATGGTTTAGTTGATTTGGATCATGTGATCACTTAGAAGATTAGAGGGATGTCTTTCTAAGTGGTAGTTCTTAAGTAATATGATTAATTGAACTTTAATTTATCATGAACTTAGTCCTGGTAGTATTAGCATATCTATGTTGTAGATCAATGGCTCGCAATGTTGCTCCCTGTTTAATTTTTTATATGTTCCTAGAGAAAACTAAGTTGAAAGATGTTAGTAGCAATGATGCGGATTGGATCCGTGATCTGAGGTTTATCCTCATTGCTGCACAGAAGAATTATGTCCTTGATGCACTGCTAGGTGACAGACCTATTGCAGGAGCAGATACAGACGTTATGAACATTTGGCTAGCCCAATATGATGACTACTTGATAGTTTAGTGCACCATGCTTAAATGGCTTAGAATCGGGACTTCAAAGACGTTTTGAACGTCATGGACCATATGAGATGTTCCAGGAGTTGAAGTTAATATTTCAAGCAAATACCCAAGTTGAGAGATATGAAGTCTCCAACAAGTTCTATAGCTAAAAGATGGAGGAGAATAGCTCAAGCATTGAGCATGTGCTCAGATTGTCTGGGTACTACAATCACTTGAATCAAGTGGAAATTAATCTTCTAGATAAGATAGTGATTGACAAAATTCTCTAGTCACCATCACCAAGTTAGTAGAACTTCGTGATGAACTATAGTATGCAAGGGATGACGAAAACAATTCCCAAGCTCTTCGTGATGCTGAAATCGACGAAGGTAGAAATCAAGAAAAGCATCAAGTGTTGATGGTTGACAAGACCACTAGTTTCAAGAAAAAGGCAAAGGGAAGAAGGGGAACTTCAAGAAGAACGGCAAGCCAGTTGCTACTCAATTGGGAGACTGAAGGAAATATGCCCTAGAGGCAATAATAAAGTTATTATTTATTTCCTTATATCATGATAAATGTTTATTATTCATGCTAGAATTGTATTAACCAGAAACATAATACATGTGTGAATACATAGACAAACAGAGTGTCACTAGTATGCCTCTACTTGACTAGCTCGTTGATCAAAGATGGTTATGTTTCCTTACCATAGACATGAGTTGTCATTTGATTAACGGGATCACATCATTAGGAGAATGATGTGATTGACTTGACCCATTCCGTTAGCATAGCACTTGATCGTTTAGTTTGTTGGTATTGCTTTCTTCATGACTTATACATGTTCCTATGACTATGAGATTATGCAACTCCCGTTTACCAGAGGAACACTTTGTGTGCTACCAAACGTCACAACGTAACTGGGTGATTATCAAGGTGCTCTACAGGTGTCTCCGAAGGTACTTGTTGGGTTGGCGTATTTCGAGATTAGGATTTGTCACTCCGATTGTCGGAGAGGTATCTCTGGGCCCTCTCGGCAATGCACATCACTTAAGCCTTGCAAGCATTGCAACTAATGAGTTAGTTGCGGGATGATGTATTACGGTACGAGTAAAGAGACTTGCCGGTAACGAGATTGAACTAGGTATTTGTTGAGGATTGTAGCAGAAATTAAAAAATTTCTACGCATCACCAAGATCAATCTATGGAGTATTCTAGCAACGAGGGGAATAGGAGTGCATCTACATACCCTTGTAGATCGGGAGCGGAAGCGTTCAAGTGAACAGGGGATGATGGAGTCGTACTCGCCGTGATCCAAATCACCGATGACCAAATGCCGAACGGACAGCACCTCCGCGTTCAACACACGTACGGTTGGGAAGACGTCTCCTCCTTCTTGATCCAGCAAGGGGGAAGGAGAGGTTGATGAAGATCCAGCAGCACGACGGTGTGGTGGTGGATGCAGCAGGATCCCGGCAGGGCTTCGCCAAGCACAAGCGGGGAGGAGAGGTGTTACGGAGGGAGAGGGAGGCGCCAAGAGCAAGGTGCGGCTGACCTCCCTCCCTTCCACTATATATAGGGGCTAGGGGGCACATGCCCCCTTGGAGATCCCATCTAAAGGGGGGGGGGCGGCCCTTGGGGGCAACAACCCCCTTAGGGTTTCCAACCAGTGGGGCGCATGCCCCCTCAGGGGGCAACGGCCCCCTAGGGTTTCCAACCCTAGGCGCCTTGGGCCCTTGGGTGGGGTGCACCAGCCCATCAGGGGCTGGTTCCCACGCCACTTCAGCCCATGGGGCCCTCCGGGATAGGTGGCCCCATCCGGTGGACCCCCGGGACCCTTCCGGTGGTCCCGGTACAATACCGGTAACCCCCAAACCTTCCCGCTGGCCGAAACTGGACTTCCTATATATACATCTTTACCTCCGGACCATTCCGGAACTCCTCGTGACGTCCGAGATCTCATCCGGGACTCCGAACAACTTTTGGGTTACTGCATACTAATATCTCTACAACCCTAGCGTCACCGAACCTTAAGTGTGTAGACCCTACGGGTTCGGGAGACACGCAGACATGACCGAGACGCCTCTCCGGTCAATAACCAACAGCGGGATCTGGATACCCATGTTGGCTCCCACATGCTCCTCGATGATCTCATCGGATGAACCACGATGTCGAGGACTTAATCAATCCCGTATTTAATTCCCTTTGTCAATCGGTACGTTACTTGCCCGAGACTCGATCGTCGGTATCCCAATACCTTGTTCAATCTCGTTACCGGCAAGTCACTTTACTCGTACCGTAATGCATGATCCCGTGACCAACCCCTTGGTCACATTGAGCTCATTATGATGATGCATTACCGAGTGGGCCCAGAGATACCTCTCCGTCATACGGAGTGACAAATCCCAGTCTCGATTCGTGCCAACCTAACAGACACTTTCGGAGATACCCGTAGTGCACCTTTATAGCCACCCAGTTACGTTGTGACGTTTGATACACCCAAAGCACTCCTACGGTATCCGGGAGTTGCACAATCTCATGGTCTAAGGAAATGATACTTGACATTAGAAAAGCTCTCACAAAACAAACTTACATGATCTTTGTGCTATGCTTAGGTTTGGGTCTTGTCCATCACATCATTCTCCTAATGATGTGATCCCGTTATCAATGACATCCCCATGTCCATAGCCAGGAAACCATGACTATCTGTTAATCAACGAGCTAGTCAACTAGAGGCTCACTAGGGACACATTGTGGTCTATGTATTCACACATGTATTACGATTTCCGGATAATACAATTATAGCATGAATAATAGAAAATTATCATGAACAAGGAAATATAATAATCATTTTATTATTGCCTCTAGGGCATATTTCCAACAGTCTCCCACTTGCACTAGAGTCAATCATCTAGTTACATTGTGATGAATCGAACACCCATGGAATTCTGGTGTTGATCATGTTTTGCTCTAGGGAGAGGTTTAGTCAACGGATCTGCTACATTCAGGTCCATATGTACTTTACAAATTTCTATGTCTCCATTTTGAACACTTTCACGAATGGAGTTGAAGCGACGCTTGATATGCCTGGTCTTCCTGTGAAACCTGGGCTCCTTGGCAAGGGCAATAGCTCCAGTGTTGTCACAGAAGAGAGTCATCGGCCCCGACACATTGGGTATGACTCCTAGGTCGGTGATGAACTCCTTCACCCAGATTGCTTCTTGTGCTAACTCCGAGGCTGCCATGTATTCTGCTTCACATGTAGATCCCGTCATGACGCTTTGCTTGCAACTGCACCAGCTTACTGCCCCACCATTCAAAATATACACGTATCCGGTTTGTGACTTAGAGTCATCCAGATCTGTGTCGAAGCTAGCGTCGACGTAACCCTTTACGACAAGCTCTTCGCCACCTCCATAAACGAGAAACATATCCTGGGTCCTTTTCAGGTACTTCAGGATGTTTTTGACCGTTGTCCAGTGTTCCTTGCCGGGATTACTTTGGTACCTACCTACCAAACTTACGGCAAGGTTTACATCAGGTCTGGTACACAGCATGGCATACATAATAGACCCTATGGCTGAGGCATAGGGGATGGCACTCATCTCTTCTATATCTTCTGCCATGGTCGGGCATTGAGCCGTGCTCAATCGCACACCTTGCAATACAAGCAAGAACCCCTTCTTGGACTGATCCATATTGAACTTCTTCAATATCTTGTCAAGGTACGTACTTTGTGAAAGACCGATGAGGCGTCTCGATCTATCTCTATAGATCATGATGCCTAATATATAAGCAGCTTCTCCAAGGTCCTTCATTGAAAAACACTTGTTCAAATAGGCCTTTATGCTTTCCAAGAATTCTATATCATTTCCCATCAACAGTATGTCATCCACATATAATATGAGAAATGCTACACAGCTCCCACTCACTTTCTTGTAAACGCAGGCTTCTCCATAAGTCTGCATAAACCCAAACACTTTGATCATCTCATCAAAGCGAATGTTCCAACTCCGAGATGCTTGCACCAGCCCATAGATTGAGCGTTGGAGCTTGCACACCTTGTTAGCATTCTTAGGATCGACAAAACCTTCCGGCTGCATCATATACAATTCTTCCTTAAGAAAGCCGTTAAGGAATGCCGTTTTGACTTCCATTTGCCATATCTCATAATCATAGAATGCGGCAATTGCTAACATGATTTGGACGGACTTCAGCTTCGCTATGGGTGAGAAAATCTCATCGTAGTTAACCCCTTGAACTTGTCGATAACCCTTAGCGACAAGTCGAGCCTTATAGATGGTCACATTACCATCCACGTCTGTCTTCTTCTTAAAGATCCATTTATTTTCTATGGCTCGCCGATCTTCGGGCAAGTCAGTCAAAGTCCATACTTTGTTTTCATACATGGATTCTATCTCGGATTTCATGGCTTCTAGCCATTTGTCGGAATCCAGGCCCGCCATCGCTTCTTCATAGTTCGAAGGTTCACCGTTGTCTAACAACATGATTTCCAAGATAGGGTTGCCGTACCACTCTGGTGCGGAACGTGTCCTTGTGGACCTACGAAGTTCAGTAGCAACTTGATCTGAAGTTTCATGATGATCATCATCAACTTCCTCTCTAGTCGGTGCAGGCACCTCAGGAACATTTTCTTGAGCTGCGCCACTTACTGGTTCAAGAGGTAATACTTCATCAAGTTCTACCTTCCTCCCACTTATTTCTTTTGAGAGAAACTCTTTCTCTAGAAAGGACCCATTCTTGGCAACAAAGATGTTGCCTTCGGATCTGAGGTAGAAGGTATACTCAACAGTTTCTTTAGGGTATCCTATGAAGACGCATTTTTCCGACTTGGGTTCGAGCTTTTCAGGTTGAAGTTTCTTGACATAAGCATCGCATCCCCAAAATTTTAGAAACGATAGCTTAGGTTTCTTCCCAAACCATAATTCATACGGTGTCGTCTTAATGGATTCGACGGAGCCCTATTTAAGGTGAATGCGGCAGTCTCTAAAGCATAGCCCCAAAATGATAGCGGTAAATCGGTAAGAGACATCATAGATCGCACCATATCTAATAGAGTGCGATTACGACGTTTGGACACACCATTACGCTGAGGTGTTCCAGGCGGCGTGAGTTGTGAAACTATTCCACATTTTCTTAAGTGTGTGCCAAATTCGTGACTCAAGTATTCTCCCCCACGATCTGATCGCAAGAACTTGATTTTCCTGTCACGTTGATTCTCAACCTCACTCTGAAATTCCTTGAACTTTTCAAAGGTCTCAGACTTGTGTTTTATTAAGTAGACATACCCATATCTACTCAAGTCATCAGTGAGGGTGAGAACATAACGATAGCCACCGCGAGCCTCAACACTCATTGGACCGCACACATCAGTATGTATGATTTCCAATAAGTTGGTTGCTCGCTCCATTGTTCCTGAGAACGGAGTCTTGGTCATTTTACCCATGAGGCATGGTTCGCATGTGTCAAATGATTCGTAATCAAGAGACTCTAAAAGTCCATCTACATGGAGCTTCTTCATGTGTTTGACACCTATGTGACCAAGGCGGCAGTGCCACAAGTATGTGGGACTATCATTATCAACCTTACATCTTTTGGTATTCACACTATGAATATGTGTAGCATTACGCTCGAGATTCATTAAGAATAAACCATTCACCATCGGAGCATGACCATAAAACATATCTCTCATATAAATAGAACAACCATTATTCTCGGATTTAAATGAGTAGCCATCTCGAATTAAATGAGATCCTGATACAATGTTCATGCTCAAAGCTGGCACTAAATAACAATTATTGAGGTTTAAAACTAATCCCGTAGGTAAATGTAGAGGTAGCGTGCCGACGACGATCACATCGACCTTGGAACCATTCCCGACGCGCATCGTCACCTCGTCCTTCGCCAGTCTCGGCTTATTCCGCAGCTCCTGCTTTGAGTTACAAATGTGAGCAACCGCACCAGTATCAAATACCCAGGAGCTACTACGAGTACTGGTAAGGTACACATCAATTACATGTATATCACATATACCTTTCGTGATGCCGGCCTTCTTGTCCGCTAAGTATTTGGGGCAGTTCCGCTTCCAGTGACCACTTCCCTTGCAATAAAAACACTCAGTCTCGGGCTTGGGTCCATTCTTTGGCTTCTTCCCAGTAGCTTGCTTACCGGTCGCGGCAACTCCCTTGCCGTCCTTCTTGAAGTTCTTCTTACCCTTGCCTTTCTTGAACTTAGTGGTTTTATTCACCATCAACACTTGATGTTCCTTTTTGACTTCTACCTCTGCTGATTTCAGCATTGCAAATACTTCAGGAATGGTCTTTTCCATCCCCTGCATATTGAAGTTCATCACAAAGCTCTTGTAGCTCGGTGGAAGCGACTGAAGGATTCTGTCAATGACCGCGTCATCCGGGAGATTAACTCCCAGCTGAGTCAAGCGGTTATGCAACCCAGACATTTTGAGTATGTGCTCACTGACAGAACTATTTTCCTCCATCTTACAGCTGAAGAACTTGTCGGAGACTTCATATCTCTCAACCCGGGCATGAGCTTGAAAAACCATTTTCAGCTCTTCGAACATCTCATATGCTCCGTGTCTCTCAAAACGCTTTTGGAGCCCCGGTTCTAAGCTGTAAAGCATGCCGCACTGAACGAGGGAGTAATCATCAGCACGTGTCTGCCAAGCGTTCATAACGTCTTGGTTATGTGGGCCGGGTGCGTCACCTAGCGGTGCTTCTAGGACATAATCTTTCTTGGCAGCTATGAGGATGATCCTCAGGTTCCAGACCCAGTCCGTATAGTTGCTGCCATCGTCTTTCAGCTTGGTTTTCTCTAGGAACGCGTTGAAGTTGAGGACAACGTGGGCCATTTGATCTACAAGACATATTGTAAAGATTTTAGGCTAAGTTCATGATAATTAAGTTCATCTAATCAAATTATTCAATGAACTCCCACTCAGATAGACATCCCTCCAGTCATCTAAGTATAACATGATCCGAGTTAACTAGGCCGTGTCCGTTCATCACGTGAGACGGACTAGTCAACATCGGTGAACATCTTCATGTTGATCGTATCTTCTATACGACTCATGCTCGACCTTTCGGTCTTCTGTGTTCCGAGGCCATGTCTGTACATGCTAGGCTCGTCAAGTCAACCTAAGTGTATTGCGTGTGTAAATCTGGCTTACACCCGTTGTATTCGAACGTTAGAATCTATCACACCCGATCATCATGTGGTGCTTCGAAACGACGAACCTTCGCAACGGTGCACAGTTAGGGGGAACACTTTCTTGAAATTATTACAAGGGATCATCTTATTTAAGCTACCGTCGTTCTAAGCAAATAAGATGTAAAACATGATAAACATCACATGCAATCAAATAGTGACATGATATGGCCAATATCATTTGCTCCTTTGATCTCCATCTTTGGGGCTCCATGATCATCGTTGTCACCGGCATGACACCATGATCTCCATCATCGTGTCTTCTTGAAGTTGTCATGTCAACTATTACTTCTACTACTATGGCTAACGGTTTAGCAATAAAGTAAAGTAATTACATGACGTTTATGTTGACACGCAGGTCATAAATAAATTAAGACAACTCCTATGGCTCCTGCTGGTTGTCATACTCATCGACATGCAAGTCGTGATTCCTATTACAAGAACATGATCAATCTCATACATCACATATATCATTCATCATTCATCACAACCTTTGGCCATATCACATCACAAAACACTTGCTGCAAAAACAAGTTAGACGTCCTCTAATTGTTGTTGCAAGTTTTTACGTGGCTGCTATAGGTTTCTAGCAAGAACGTTTCTTACCTACGCCAAAACCACAACGTGAATTGCCAATTTCTATTTACCCTTCATAAGGACCCTGTTCATCGAATCTGATCCGACTAAAGTGGGAGAGACAGACACCCGCCAGCCACCTTATGCAACTAGTGCATGTCAGTCGGTGGAACCGGTCTCACGCAAGCGTACGTGTAAGGTTGGTTCGGGCCGCTTCATCCCATGATGCCTCCGAATCAAGATAAGACTAGTAACGGCAAGCAAATTGACAATATCGACGCCCACAACTACTTTGTGTTCTACTCGTGCATAGTAACTACGCATAGACCAAGCTCATGATGCCACTGTTGGGTTATGGGAGCAGAAATTAAAAATTTTCTACGCATCACCAAGATCAATCTATGGAGTATTCTAGCAACGAGGGGAATAGGAGTGCATCTACATACCCTTGTAGATCATGAGCGGAAGCGTTCAAGTGAACGGGGATGATGGAGTCGTACTCGCCGTGATCCAAATCACCGATGACCAAGTGCCGAACGGACAGCACCTCCGCGTTCAACACACGTACGGTTGGGAAGACGCCTCCTCCTTCTTGGTCCAGCAAGGGGGAAGGAGAGGTTGATGAAGATCCAGCAGCACGACGGCGTGGTGGTGGATGCAGCAGGATCCCGGCAGGGCTTCGCCAAGCACAAGCGGGGAGGAGAGGTGTTACGGAGGAAGAGGGAGGCGCCAAGAGCAAGGTGCGGCTGACCTCCCTCCCTTCCACTATATATAGGGGCTAGGGGGCGCATGCCCCCTTGGAAATCCCATCTAAAAGGGGGGGGGGGCAGCGGCCCTTGCGGGCAAGGCCCCCTTAGGGTTTCCAACCAGGGGGGCGCAATGGCCCCCTAGGGTTTCCAACCCTAGGCGCCTTGGGCCCTTGGGTGGGGCGCACCAGCCCATTAGGGGCTGGTTCCCACGCCACATCAGCCCATGGGGCCCTCCAGGATAGGTGGCCCCATCCGGTGGACCCCCGGGACCCTTCCGGTGGTCCCGATACAATACCGGTAACCCCCGAAACCTTCCCGCTGGCCGAAACTGGACTTCCTATATATATAAATATTTATCTCCGGACCATTCCGGAACTCCTCGTGACGTCCGGGATCTCATCCGGGACTCCGAACAACTTTCAGGTTACTGCATACTAATATCTCTACAACCCTAGCGTCACCGAACCTTAAGTGTGTAGACCCTACAGGTTCGGGAGACACGCAGACATGACCGAGACGCCTCTCCGGTCAATAACCAACAGCGGGATCTGGATACCCATGTTGGCTCCCAAATGCTCCTCGATGATCTCATCGGATGAACCACGATGTCGAGGATTTAATCAATCCCGTATTCAATTCCCTTTGTCAATCGGTACGTTACTTGCCCGAGACTCGATCGTCGGTATCCCAATACCTTGTTCAATCTCGTTACCGGCAAGTCACTTTACTCGTACCGTAATGCATGATCCCGTGACCAACCCCTTGGTCACATTGAGCTCATTATGATGATGCATTACCGAGTGGGCCCAGAGATACCTCTCCGTCATACGGAGTGACAAATCCCAGTCTCGATTCGTGCCAACCCAACAGACACTTTCGGAGATACCCGTAGTGCACCTTTATAGCCACCCAGTTACATTGTGACGTTTGATACACCCAAAGCACTCCTACGGTATCCGGGAGTTGCACAATCTCATGGTCTAAGGAAATGATACTTGACATTAGAAAAGCTCTCACAAAACAAACTTACACAATCTTTGTGCTATGCTTAGGTTTGGGTCTTGTCCATCACATCATTCTCCTAATGATGTGATCCCGTTATCAATGACATCCCCATGTCCATAGCCAGGAAACCATGACTATCTATTGATCAACGAGCTAGTCAACTAGAGGCTCACTAGGGACACATTGTGGTCTATGTATTCACACATGCATTACGATTTCCGGATAATACAATTATAGCATCAATAATAGACAATTATCATGAACAAGGAAATATAATAATCATTTTATTATTGCCTCTAGGGCATATGTCCAACAATATTGAGATACCGACGATCGAATCTCGGGCAAGTAACATATCGATGACAAAGGGAACAACGTATGTTATTATGCGGTCTGGCCGATAAAGATCTTCGTAGAATATGTGGGAGCCAATATGAGCATCCAGGTTCCGCTATTGGTTATTGACCGGAGACATGTCTCGGTCATGTCTACATAGTTCTCGAACCCGTAGGGTCCGCACGCTTAAAGTTTCGGTGACAATTGTATTATGAGTTTATGTGATTTGATGTACCGAAGGTAGTTCGGAGTCCCGGATGAGATCGGGGACATTACGAGGAGTCTCAAAATGGTCGAGACGTAAAGATCGATATATTGGACGACTATATTCGGACATCGGAAAGGTTCCGAGTGATTCGGGTATTTTCGGGGGTACCGGGGAGTTACGGGAATACGAGGAAGAAGTAATGGGCCTCATGGGCCAAGTGGTGGAAGAGAGGAGGCAGGGTGCGCGGCCCCCCTAGCCCAAACCGAATTGTACTAGGGGGCCGGTCCCCCTTTCCTCTTTTTCCTCCTTCTCCTTCTCCTCCTTCCTTTCCTACTCCTAGTAGGAGTAGGAAATGGGAGTCCTACTCCTACTAGGAGGAGGACTCCTCCTGGCGCGCCCATAGAGGGCTGGCCGGCCTCCCCCCTTGCTCCTTTATATACAGGGGCAGGGGGCACCTCTAGACACACAAGTTGATCAGTTGATCTCTCCCAGCCGTGTGCGGTGCCCCCCTCCACCATATTCCACCTCGGTCATATCGTAGCGGTGCTTAGGCGAAGCCCTGCGTCGGTAGCAACATCATCACTGTGACCACGCCGTCGTGCTGACGGAACTCTCCCATGAAGCTCTGCTGGATCAGAGTTCGCGGGACGTCATCGAGCTGAACGTGTGCTGAACTCGGAGGTGCCGTGCGTTCGGTACTTGGATCGGTCGGATCGTGAAGACGTTCGACTACATCAACCGCGTTGTGCTAACGCTTCCTCTTTCGGTCTACGAGGGTACGTGGACAACACTCTCCCCTCTCGTTGCTATGCATCACCATGATCTTGCGTGTGCGTAGGAATTTTTTTGAAATTACTACGTTCCCCAACAGCAACACACCCGGTGAGCCGACGCACGTCCTTGATCCGCTTGGGTGCACTAATATGCTCAATAGCCTTGATCTTGTCTGGATTTGCCTCGATCCCATGTTGTGACACAAAGAACCCGAGAAGTTTGCTGGACAGAACGCCGAAGACACACTTCTCAGGGTTCAACTTGAGGTTGATCTTGCGTAGATTCGCAAACGTCTCTTCCAGATCTTGTACAAGTGTCGCCCTGTCTTTGGTTTTGACCACTATGTCATCCATATAAGCTTCCATATTTATATGTAGCTGGGGCTCAAAACCAATTTAGACCGCCCTTGCAAACGTCGAGTCAGCACTCTTCAACCCGAAAGGCATCCATAAAAAGCAATACGTGCCACTTGGGGTGATGAACGCTGTCTTCTCTTCGTCCTCTCTCGCCATGAAGATTTGGTGGTACCCCGAGTAGGCGTCAAGGAATGATAGCAGATCACGCCCGGCCGTGGAGTCAACAATCTGGTCAATGCACGGCAACAGGAAAGGGTCCTTGGGACAAGCCTTATTGATATTTGTGTAGTCAATACACAGCCTCCACTTCGCATTCACCTTGCCCACTACTACCGGATTGGCCAACCATGTCGGATGGAGTACTCCTCTCACCAAGCCTCCGCTTCCAACTTCCTGATCTCTTCCGTAATGAACTCCTGCTGTTCCAAAGCTTGCCTCTTGACCTTTTGCTTGATGGGTCGCGCATGAGGACAGATAACAAGATGGTGCTCAATCACCTCCCTGGGAACACCGGGGATGTCGGATGCTTGCCATGCAAACACGTCAACATTTGACCGCAGGAAGGTGACGAGCACACTTTCCTATTTGCTGTCCAGGGTGGAGCTTATGGTGAAAGCCCCTCCCGTGCCATCCTCCTCGACGGACACCCTCTTGGTCTCTGGTGGTGCACCTCTGGATTTCTTGCTCTTGCTGGTGGAGCTCTCTGGCACGTCCTCGACGGGAGCACAACACTCCGAAGAGGTGCGCTTGCCGGAGTGCGTGCGAGAGGTCTTGCCAGTTTTCTTCCTTGCCGGGGCTCCAGCGGCAGGAGCGAGTGCCTTGGTGGCAGTCGCTGCAACTGCTTCCCGGTAGAGTTGGTCGGCACAGATCAGTGCATCCTTCTTGTCAGAGGGGACGGTGATGATGGTCATCGACCCGGCATCTTCAGCGTGTTGTAGGCATAATGCGCCGCCGCCATAAACTTGGGTAGTGTCGGGCGGCCGAGAATCCCGTTCTAGGGCAAGGGGATCTTGGCTACATCAGAAACAATCCTCTCCATCCTGTAGTTTAACTCGCCTCCAAACGTCACGGGCAGCGTGACCTTACCCTTCGGCTGACTCCTCCCCGGGTTGACCCCTTGAAACGTGTCCGTCTCTTTGAGGTCTCCATCAGGAATCTGCAGCCTTTTGATCACAACGGGCGAGATCAAGTTCATATCGACCCTGCCTTCAACTAGCATCTTCATCACCTTGAGGTTGCGTATTGTTGGCGAGACCAACAACAGCAAACACCCTACTGCAGTCGTGCAGTTAGGGTGGTCCTCGGCGTCGAAAATGATAGGCGTGCTAGACCATTTTAGTGGCCTCTGAGCATCGAGGGATGGTTCTGTTGCTGTAATCTCACGCGCCCACTGCTTGAGTTGGCGGTGAGAAGTGTGCAACGATGCGCCACCATCTACGCAGATGGCCTCCGTGGCCTTCTGGAACTCGTGCTTGCCAGACTCGTCATCTTTGTCTTGATCATCATCTTCTTGCTTCTTGTTGCGGCCCCGAGCGGGCCTCTCTTGCTGATTATCCTTTCCTCGGTGGCCTCCTTGGCCGCCACGCTTCTTGCCGAACCCCTCGGCACCATCCTGGCCCTTCTCCTTGTCCCACCTTTCATACTCGGCTTTTTTCTTCTCAGCAAGCAGCTTGATTTGCCGACAGTTCTGGAGGTCGTGGCCCTTGGTGCGGTGGATCTTGCAATATTGCTTGTCGGAGCCTCCTGGCTTGTCGGCGACCGCCAAGGCCCGGCAAGTGGCGCACCCAGCAATTTCCTTGTCGGGGTCGTCTGCCTTGGCCTTCTTTGCAGCGCCGGCATCCTCGGATCCCTCGACGGCAAGCACGGTCTTGCCCTTGCGCTTCCTGTTGCGGCGTCGACCCTTTTTCGTTGGGGCGGCCGCGTCTTCGTCTATGGAGTCAGTTTCTGTGCCGGTGTCCTCGCCGGGGTACTTCCTCCCCTCTTCCGCTCGAGCGCACCTATCGGCCAGAACATAAAGTTCGGCCACATCCTTGACCTTGTTTATCACCAGCTCTTCACGCATCTTGCGGTTGCGCACATTCTGATGGTATGCGCTGATCACGGTGGCGGGATGAACATCTGGGATGTTGTATTGCACCCGGCTGAACCTCTGTATGAACTTGCGCAGGGTTTCACCTTCCTTCTGGGGGATGATATGCAAATAACTTGCCTGGCCATGAGCTTGGTGGCCTCCGGTAAAGGCGCCAACGAACTCATGGCACAAGTCCGACCAAGAAGAAATGGAATCCGCTGGCAAGTGCATCAACCATGACATGACACTGGGTTTGAGTGCCAGCGGGAAGTAATTGGCAGGCACCTTGTCGTCGCGGGCTCCAACAGCTTGCATCGCGATGGTCTAGATGCTGAGGAACTCTGACGGGTGGGTCTTGCCATTGTACTTCTCGCCAACATCTGGCTTGAACATGCGGTGGGAGGGCCACTGGAACTGCCGCAACTCACGAGTAAGGATGGGTAACTCACCTCGTAGGGTAGGTCGCCAGAGCCCTCCGGTGCTGGGTGGTCCATAGTGGGCCCCGCCTGCCTATCTGACTGGTGGCGCGCATCGCACCGGTGTTTGATGGTGGTTCGAGCGTCTTCACAGGCTCGCTCCCGAAGAACTTGGCGCTGATCGCGGTGGGTCCGTGGGTCGGACGATGCTATGGAAATGTTATCATAAGCTCCGTCACGACGGATCGACACCCGCGGTGGCTGGCGTGGAGGAGGAGAGTGCATCGTGGCCGTAGCGCCCCTGATCCTTCCACCACTGGCCTGCGGCGGCTCGACGGAGCGCTGGCCAGAGGGCCCCACCGGTCGTGGCTCATCTTTTTTGGCAACGCCGACGAGGCTTCGGATGGTGGTTCTCCACTCATCGAGTTTCTCCGCAGCAGGAGGAAAGTCGAGGAGCAACTGTGCGCATGCCAAAGCTTCCGCTAGCGTGGGTGGTGGCGGAAGCTACGTGGACCGTGATGCGCTCTGACTTCTAACCATGTTAGAAGGAGCTCTATCACGGCCCGGCGGTTGTACGCCGTTTTCGCCAGCACTTCGGCGCGCGTGCTGGCCTTCTACGTCCCGCGAATGATGCACATGACTCTTCTCACAACGGTGCCCAGGGTCGCCAGCGTGGTGACGCTGCTCGTCGCGCACAACCTGGGAAGAGCGCATCGGGGGCGCCGGCATAGGCGCCTCGGAAGTCGCCGCGTCGCCCGTGGGTGGCACGACACCGCCCCTGGAGGGCCCCGCGCTGCCTGCGGGGGGCCTGGCTCCGTCTTTGGATTTGGTGGCGTGTGGCCCGTCGTCTCGCGCACGAACGACGCCGCTCACCAGGCTTTGGCTGCTAGAGCGATGCGGGTGTTCGCGAGCCGTGCCTCGGCCTCCGTCCGCGACCGTCCCACCACTCGCCCGCACTGGTATAGGCCGTTCGGCCCCGACGAGCCGATCGTCGTGATCGTCTTCTTCTTGGGAGCCATGGCGATGAAGAACCGCTAAATTAACTGCTAGACCGGATTCTCACAATTGCGCACCCCCTACCTGGCGCGCCAGAGGTGTCGGTGGGAAACGACACCTATGGGGTCACTGGGATCCCTTCTACGGTTGGCGGGCGCGGGGTTGTGGAAAGAGCGGGTCTGGCGGTCAGCACACAAATCGTTTACCCAGGTTCGGGCCACGGAGACGCGTAAAACCCTAGTCCTACTTTGATGTATATTTAGATGTTCTTGTGTTCTTGAACTAGCTGAAGTGGCTCCCTAGTCCAAAAGATCCGAATCCCCCTCCAGTACGCCTCGGGCCTCCTTTTATAGACAAAAAGGGGTCGCCACAGCGGCACACAGGAGGTGGAAAGGTGTACATGGGCTGAGTCTATCCCCTGGCACCGTCGGACAAACGCATTTAATGCGCTGCCGATGCGCCCCTCTTGCTTTATTGGGCACGGCAAAGAAGCTCGTCCCAGCTGTCATCGCCTCGCTTGGCTCCGACGCGCGTCCAAGCTGACGAGGCGTTGTGGCACCACGTTGGCTGGCTGCTGGGCTAGCACGGTAGTGGAGCCTTCACGAAGATCTGCATGCCACCACGCAGGTGCTTGCTGAGTTGGTGTAGAGGCCGCGAGCTGCCACGCAGATGCCTGCTCAGCTGGTCGAGCTGGCAGCTGTATGGGAGCGGCGGTGGAGTCTTGGCAGACGCGGGCCTGGCTGCGGCCCTGCAGGCGTCCTCGGCAAGGGTCTTGCCGAGGGCCCGGCAAGGATCTTGCTGCAGCACCATGGTCGTCCCCGGCAAGGATCTTGTTGGGGGTCTCATGGATCTCCTTGGCAAGGATCTTGCTAAGGATCGTCGTCTTCTGGTTTTCATCTGATCTTGCGTGTCTATGATTTCTACAAAGATTTGCATGCCACCATGGAGGTTCCTCCCGAGCCTTGGTTCTAATATGGTGTGGGAACCCCTTGGGCTCAAGGGTGGCGCGCTTTGCTGGCGTCAGGCAAGTTGCCCCGGCAAGGATCTTGCCGAGGCTGCGGAAGCCACCCCGGCAAGGGTCTTGCCGGGGAGTCCACCTCTCCCTCTTGCTCTCTCCGCGTCTCTGGTCTTGGCGTTGCTCTGGTCCTCTTGTGCTCCGGCATCCCTCCTATGCCTTGCTCAGTGGGGCCGTGGGTGCGGCTCTGACTGCCCGTGCACAAGTTAAGGGATATAAAAGGAGAGCCCCTACTTTTGTACACCGACAATATAACACCAATATAAATTTGGAATGAGTTCAAAACAATACCTAAGTGGTGATTTGCTTTATTATACTAATGGAGCTTACAAGTTTTCTGTTAAGTTTTGTGTTGTGAAGTTTTCAAGTTTTGGGTGAAGATTCAATGGACTATGGAATAAGGAGTGTAAGAGCCTAAGCTTGGGGATTCCCAAGGCACACAAGTTAATATTCAAGGACACCAATAGCCTAAGCTTGGGTATGCCCCGGATGGCATCCCCTCTTTTGTCTTCGTTCATCGGTAACCTTACTTGGAGCTATATTTTTATTCACCACATGATATGTGTTTTGCTTGGAGCGTCATTTTATTTTATTAGGATTTGCTTGATATTATTTATAGTAATGTTTTTCATCCTTTATTTCAATAAAAAGGTCAAGTATAGCCTTTACCATGCTTATTTTGCAAGTCTATATGTTGCTGTTTGAAAATAGAAAGTTTGCTGTTATGTTTTGAATATTGGTGAATAGTAAGAACATCATAAAATATTGAAAATTTTCCACAATGAGTAACAACAAATTATCAACAGCGTTGTAATTTTTCAGAATTTTTGGAGTTAAAGAAGTATGATTCCTCTTGAATTCTTTACAGACTATCCTGTTTAGAAAGATTGCTGTTACGATTGCATTGTTTGCATATGTTTGCTTGTTTAATGATTCTATTTGAGGATAGGAGTGTTAAATGTGCAGAGGCATTTAGTATGCAATGTCAAATTATAATTTTAGTGTTTTCTACAGTAGAGAATGATAAGGTTTAGCATGGATTTATACTAACTTATCTCACGAGTTCTTGTTGAGTTTTGTGTGGATGAAGTTTTTAAGAATTAGGGAAACCGTGATATGAGTGGAATTAAGGAGACACAAAAGCTCAAGCTTGGGGATGCCCAAGGCATCCCTAGTTAATATTCCAAGAAGTCTTAAGCATCTAAGCTTGGGGATGCCCTGACAGGCATCCCACCTTTCTTCTTCAACAACTATCGGTCAATTTTGGTTGAGCCTAAGTTTTTGCTCCTTCAGATGATATATGCTATCCTTGCAATGCCATTTTATTTTGTTTTGATTGTTGTTTGAATAAAGTACTTAAGATCTAAAATTTTATTTATAAGGAGTCTTGACATAGTCACATAGTTACATAATTTTATTTATGTGGTCAATCTCCATCAACATCTTCACCAGCACCATCTCCTCTCAAACCCTAGTTCATCTCTTGTATACAATCTTTGTCTCAAAACCTCAGATTGGTACCTGTGGGTTGCTAGTAGTGTTGATTAGTCCTTGTAGTTGATGCTAGTTGGTTTATCCGGTGGAAGATTGTATTTTCAGATCCTTAATGATAATTAATACTCCTCTCATCTTGATCATGAATATGTTTTGTGAGTAGTTACGTTTGTTCCTGAGGACATGCGAGAAGTCTTATTATAAGTAATCATGTGAATTTGGTATTCGTTCAATATTTTGATGAGATGTATGTTGTCTCTCCTCTAGTGGTGTTATGTGAACATCAACTACATGACAATTCACCATTATTTGGGCTTAGGGGAAGGCATTGGAAAGTAATAAGTAGATGATGGGTTGCTAGAGTGACAGAAGCTTAAACCCTAGTTTATGCGTTGCTTCGTAAGGGGCTGATTTGGATGCATATGTTTCATGCTATGGATAGGTTTACATTAATTCTTATTTCGTAGTTGCGGATGCTTGCGAGAGGGGTTAATCATAAGTGGGAGGCTTGTCCAAGGAAGGGCAGCACCCAAGCACCGGTCCACCCACATATTAAATTATCAAAGTAACGAACGCGAATCATATGAACATGATGAAAACTAACTTGACAACAATTTCCATGTGTTCTCTGGAGTGCTTTGCTTTATATAAGAGTTTATCCAGGCTTGTCCTTTGGTACAAAAAGGATTGGGCCACCTTGCCGTACCTGGTCTACTTTTGGTACTTGTTACCCGTTATGAATTATCTTATCACACAACTATCTGTTACCGATAATTTCAGTGCTTGTGGAGAATACCTTGCTGAAAATCGCTTGTCATTTCCTTCTGCTCCTCATTGGGTTCGACACTCTTACTTATCGAAAGGACTACAATAGATCCCCTATACTTGTGGGTCATTAAGCTCTTTTCTGGCGCCGTTGCCGGGGAGTGAAGCGCCTTTGGTAAGGAAACATTTATATAGTGTGATGAAATTTACTGTCACTTGTTACTATGGAAAATAATCCTTTGAGGGGCTTGTTCGGGGTATCTTAACCTCGAACGGAAGAGCAAAGAGTTGCTCCTAAACCTACTACACCTACTGAAAATATTTATTATGAAATTCCTTTGGGTATGATAGAGAAACTGCTAGCTAATCCTTATGCAGGAGATGGAACATTACATCCCGATATGCACCTAATCTATGTTGATGAAGTTTGTGGATTATTTAAGCTCGTAGGTATGCACGAGGATGTTGTCAAGAAGAAGGTCTTCCCTTTATCTTTTAAGGGAAAGGCATTGACATGGTATAGGCTATGTGATGATATTGGATCATGGAACTACAACCGATTGAAATTGGAATTTCATCAGAAGTTTTATCCTATGCATATGGTTCATCGTAATCGGAATTATATATATAGTTTTTGGCCTCGTGAAGGAGAAAGTATCGCTCAAGATTGGGGGAGGCTTAATTCAATGTTATATTCATGCCCCAATCATGAGCTCTCAAGAGAAATTATTATTCATAATTTTTATGCTCGGCTTTCTCATAATGATTGATCCATGCTCGATATTTCTTGTACTGGTTCTTTTATGAAGAAGGATATTGAATTCAAATGGGATTTATTGGAAAGAATTAAACGCAACTTTGAAGATTGGGAACTCAACTAAGTTAAGGAGTCAGGTATAAACCTTAAGTTTTATTGTGTTAAATCTTTTATGGATACCGATGCTTTTCGTGATTTTAGCACTAAATATGGACTTGACTCTGAGATAGTAGCTTCTTTATGTGAATATTTTGCTACTCATGTTGATCTCCCTAAGGAGAAGTGGTTTAAATATCATCCTGCCATTGAAGTGAAAGTAGTTGAACCTATTAAAGTTGAAGAAGAAACTATTACTTATAATGTTGATCCTATTGTTCCTACTGCTTATATTGAGAAACCACCTTTTCCTGTGAGAATAAAGGATCATGATAAAGCTTCAACTGTGGTTCGTAAGAGTAATACTAGAACACCTACACCCCCTGAGAAAATTAAAGTTGAACCTAGTATTGCGATGGTTAAAGATCTCTTGGTCGATAATATTGATGGGCATGTTATTTATTTCTGTGATGAAGTTGCTAGAATTGCTAAGCCTAATATAAAAGATAAACATAGACCTGTTGTTGGCATGCCTGTTGTTTCCGTTAAAATAGGAGATCATTGTTATCATGGCTTATGTGATGTTGTGCTAGTGTGAGTGCAATTCCTTATACCTTGTACCAAGAAATTCCGAATGATATTGCACCTGCTGAGATAGAAGATATTGATGTTACTATTAAGCTTGCCAATAGAGATACTATATCACCAATTGGTATTTTAGAGATGTTGAAGTCCTATGTGGGAAAATTAAATACCCTACAAATTTTCTTGTTCTTGATTCCCCACAAGATAATTTTTGTCCCATTATATTTGGTAGACCTTTCTTGAATACTGTTAATGCTAAGATAGACTGCGAGGAATATATTGTTATTATTGGTTTAGGGGATATGTCTCATGATTTTCATTTCTCTAAATTTCATAGACAACCCCATGATAAAAAATGCCTAGTAAGGATGAAATTATTAGTCTTGCTTCTATTGGCTTGCCTCCTACTAATACTTCAGAACAATATTTTCTAGACCATGAAAATGATATGTTTATGAATCAAAGAAGGGAAATAGATGAAATATTCTTTAACCAAGGGCCTATTTTGAAACACAATTTGCTTGTTGAAATCATTGGGGATCCTCCTCCACCCAAGGGGGATCCCGTGTTTGAGCTTCAACAATTACCTAATACATTGAAATATGCTTATCTTGATGAAAAGAAGATATATCCTGTTATTAGTAGTGCAAACCTTTCAAAGCATGAAGAAAAGAAATTATTGAAAACTCTGAAGAAGCACCGTGCCGCTATTGGATATACTCTTGATGATCTTAAGGGCATTAGTCCCACTCCATGCCAGCACAAAATTAATTTGGAGAAAGATGCTAAACCAGTTGTTGATCACCAACGACGGTTCAATCCTAAGATGAAAGAACTGGTAAGAAATGAAATAGTAAAACTTATGGAGTCAGGTATAATTTATCCTGTTGCTGATAGTAGATGGGTAAGTCCTGTTCATTGTGTCCCTAAGAAGGGAGGTATTACTGTTATTCCTAATGATAAGAATGAATTGATGCCACAAAGAATTGTTACAGGTTATAGAATGGTAATTGATTTTAGCAGATTAAACAAAGCTACTAGAAAAGATCATTACCCTCTACCTTTTATTGATCAAATGCTAGAAAGACTATCCAAACATACAAATTTTTGCTTTCTATATGGTTATTCTGGTTTCTCTCAAATACCTGTGTCAAAGAGGATCAGGAGAAGACCATTTTTACTTGCCCTTTCGGTACTTTTGCTTATAGACGTATGCCTTTTGGTTTATGCAATGCACCTGCTACCTTTCAAAGATGTATGACTGCTATATCCTCTGATTTTTGTGAAAAGATTGTTGAGGTTTTCATGGATGATTTCTCTATTTACAAAACTTCTTTTGATGATTGCTTAAGCAACCTTGATCGAGTTTTGCAGAGATGTGAAGAAACTAATCTTGTCTTGAATTGGGAGAAGTGCCACTTTATGGTTAATGAAGGTATTGTCTTGGGGCATAAAATTTCTGAAAAAGAATTGTGCTACTACTGAAAAAGAATTTTTAGCAATTGTATTTGCTTGTGATAAGTTCAGATCTTATATTGTTGATTTCAAAGTAACTGTTCACACTGATCATGTTTCTATTAAAGATCTTATGGAAAAGAAAGATGCTAAACCTAGACTTATTAGATGGGTTCTCTTGATACAAGAATTTGATTTGCATATTATTGATAGAAAGGGAGCTTAGAACCACTTTGCAGATAACTTGTCTAGGTTAGAAAATGTTCTTGATGACCCACTGCCTATTGATGATAGCTTTCCTGATGAACAACTAGCTGTCATAAATGCTTCTCGTAATACTCCATGGTATGTTGATTATGCTAATTACATCGTTGCTAAATTTATACCACCTAGTTTCACATACCAGCAAAATAAAAAAAGTCTATGATTTAAGACATTACTTTTGCGACGACCCACAACTTTATAAAGGAGTAGATGGTGTTATTCAACGTTGTGTACCTGAGCATGAACATGAACAAATCCTACGCAAGTGCCACTCTGAGTCTTACGAAGGACATCACGGTGGAGATAGAACTGCACATAAGGTATTGCAATCTGGTTTTTATTGGCCTACTCTCTTCAAGGATGCTCGTAAGTTTGTCTTGTCTTGTGATGAATGCCAAAGAATAGGTAATATTAGTAGACGTCAGGAAATGCCTATGAATTATTCACTTGTTATTGAACCATTTGATGTTTGGGGCTTTGATTATATGGGGCCTTTTCCTTCCTCTAATGGGTATACACATATTTTAGTGGTTGTTGATTACGTTACTAAGTGGGTAGAAGCTATTCCAACTAGTAGTGTGGATCATAACACTTCTATTAAGATGCTTAAAGAAGTTATTTTTCTGAGGTTTGGAGTCCCTAGATATTTAATGACTGATGGTGGTTCACATTTTATTCATGGTGCTTTCCATAAAATGCTTGCTAAATATGATGTTAACCATAGAATTGCATCTCCTTATCATCCTCAGCCTAGTGGTGAAGTAGAATTGAGCAATAGAGAGATTGAATTGATTTTGCAAAAGACGGTTAATAGATCTAGAAATAATTGGTCTAAGAAACTTGATGATGCATTATGGGCTTATAGAACTGCTTATAAAAACCCTATGGGTATGTCTCCATATAAAATGGTTTATGGAAAAGCATGTCACTTACCTCTCGAACTAGAACATAAGGCATATTGGGCGAGCTGAATTATGATTTCAAACTTGCTGGTGAGAAGAGGTTATTTGACATTAACTCACTTGATGAATGGAGAACCCAAGCCTATGAGAATGCCAAGTTGTTTAAAGAAAAAGTTAAGAGATGGCATGACAAAAGGATACAAAAGGGTGAGTTTAACATAGGTGTTCATGTTTTGTTATACAACTCTCATTTATGATTTTTGCAGGAAAGCTTCTCTCTGAATGGGAAGGTCCCTACATTATCGAGGAGCTCTATTGTTCCGATGCCATAAAAATCAACAATGCCGAAGGCACAAATCTAAAGGTGGTAAACGGTCAAAGAATCAAACATTATATCTCCGGTACTCTCATAAATGTTGAGACCAATATAATTAATACTGTAACATCGGAGGAGTACATAAGGGACACTTTCCAAAACATTTCAGACTTTGAAAAGGAATAGGTATGTGGTACGGTAAGTAAACCAACTCCAAAACTGTTCTAACAACAATTTTCCTCCGTTTTGGAATATTTAAAAAATTAGGAAAATTAAAAGTAGCCCAAAAGAGACACGAGGCCACCACAAGGGTGGAGGGCACGCCCTACCCCCTGGGCGCGCCCCCGCCCTTGTCGCCACCTCGTGTGCCCTCTGGACTCTATTTTCTTGCACGATACTTCTTTTGGTCGGTAAAAAATCATTATATAATCTCCCGAAGGTCTTGACCAAAGTACCACGTCAAAATCCCCTATTTTAGTTTTGAGTTGTTTCTGCAGTAGATTAGATAAATATGTCGTCCCAAGATTCGGAGGGAGTGTAGCGACCCGACCTCAGACGGTCAAGCCTCTGTGTATCTGTGCAATCCCTGGATCGGTATGCTGGCACACACAGTACGTGAATGTATATATCAAAGTGCAATCACATGTATAAATAACGTAAAACTGATATATACCTCATAAGTCTCAGTGGAAACAAACAATTGGGTGTGGAGTCCCATCAACGCCATCGGCAGGTTGAGTGTAGACCGTAACCCTGTACCATACTCTTACTCGTCGGAAGAAACATATCTGCAACGTGAGACGTTACAGCCGTGTAGGTCAGTACATTGAATGTACCGACAAGATCACTGTAAGAAAAACAGTTGATAAACTATACTATATGCAATATGCCTTTGTGGCTCTGTATCTGAGTTTTTGTTTGCACAAAAGCTGGTTTTATTTTCCCTACATCAAAGGAATTAACCGGAGTCTGTACTACGGAGTTCTCTATCCTGACATGGTTCCGCCAACCGATGTCTCATAGCTCAAATCCTCATAAGTTGCCCACAATTAAATTATCAGTCCAGTGTTGAGAGTTCCGAGATAGATCCATGTCCAGAGGCTCAAATTGTCCGTAACCAGGGACACGGCTAATCGATTAGGTTTTAACACTCTGCAGAGGTTTGTACACTTTACCCGCAAGATTCGATCTCTCTCTTTACATTCTCGCACTTCAGGGTGTTTGAGAACAAGATGACCGAATCATGGTCTTCCGAAGAGTTCCTCTGACCACTGTCCGGGGCTCATCCAATCCTACCGTAGTTCTACATCTGATAGCACCGTCCCAGCCGGAGTCACAACTAAGGTCAACCAAGCCAGAGCCCATAGTGACTTGCGATTGCACAGGTAAGCTTCTGGGCATGAAGTATTCTTCCATCTCTTTGAGTCTGGGTGAAGCTTTCCGCAAGATGTCATGGCGCTTCTCCATGCATCCCGGCCAACCACTGGTTTCTCCAGGGTGCCCATCAACCGTCCCTCACCTAGTATTGTGTATTGAATTCTTGTCTCGAGTCTCGAAATCTTGAGGAGTCCTGAAGATGCAGTCCTGGCCGGTGCCATCATGAAGTTGTCGCCATTGGCTTAGAGTCCTTCTTCACACCACTCTCATGCATTCATACTAAACCCCGTCTACTATAGCATAGCATTAAAACTATGTAACGTCTCGGGTTGGTAACATGGGGATGGGTTTCTACCTCATGCATTCTACTCAACTACAAGATTCAATAACACTACTGGAGAGATTGTTGAAAGGGTGCTACTACATGCAAATAAACATAGGTATGGAGAACATGGTCAAAGTGAACTTGCTTGGTATTACTTGATGAAGATAACAACGCTCTCAGAATAATGACTTGGTAGAACTATTCGTCACTCCGTTAAAAATCTATATAGTCAAGCATAGCATTCATATAAGTAAACATACTAGCAAGCAATTCTAACACTCATAATAAAACCAACAAATAAATTGCAAAACAATAAGGGACACCAAATAAGAACAAAGGAAAACTATACAACAAAACTACTAAAGAAAACTCTAGGACTTAACACAAATTTTTTTTGTCCTAAGTAAAAACTTAACAACAATTAAAACACTAAACTAATAAATTAACAGAAAAATACAAAGTAAAACAACAAAGTTAACAGAAGGTATTTTTTCATAAAATTTTATTTGAAAAAGGAAACAAATAAAATGCTTTTATAAAACTATAACTATGACCTATACAAGTTTTCATACAAAACTAAAGAATTTTTTTAAATAAGAATAAAATTGTCTACTGTTTTATAACAGAAACAAAACTAAATTTGTCAAAAGTGACAAAAGGAATTTTTTTAAAACAATTAAAACTATAAAGAAAAGACTAAAACTACACTAGAACTAAAATAGTACAATTTTGCATAAAACACTAATTTAAAGTAAACTAAAAACAAATAAATATATGCTAATGGATAGACAAAAATATAATAAAATAGTAGGAAAAAGAATCAGTCTAAAATACTTTGTAAAACTCTAAATATGACCAAATTAGCGATTTGAACAAATTTCGTCAAACTCAAGTTTAAACTACTCAAATTTAAAACCTAAGTGCAAAAACATAAACTTAAACAAATTTTTGACACAATGCAAAAGGAATCACTCAATTTGGATCTAAACTATGAAAGTTATAAGCAATCTAAAAACAGAACTATTCTGTTTTTTTTGTTGAAACACAAACGAAAAAAATGGGCAATTGCTACGTGGCCTACTGCTAATGGGCTAGAGAGGTGATCGATCCGGCGCTAAAGTGCGATCGGCCGATATATAACTAAACTGCTAACGCGTGTAAAAGAAAAAAAAACCGATCTACCGGTCTAACTAAACCGTAAATGAACCGCACAAAACCGATCTAATAATAAAAAAACTGTTTGATCTAATCTAATCTAATGCGTTGACTATAGATCCGACGTCTGAGGGTGTTCCTGGTGCTTACAGTGAGGGCAGGGGAGCTCCGGCGTGGTCAGCAGCTTCCGGCGTCGACGGTGTGGCGGCTCGGTGGTGTTCAAGCGATGCGGGGGAGCAACGGGAGGTCGGGGTGGTCTCGGTGAGGAGTGAGGTGGTCTGGGCGATGCGGTAGAGCGATAATGGTGCGGCGGCGGTGCTCGGCTCCGGTGAGCAATAGACAACGAGGGAGAAGGGTTCGGGGGTCAGGAAGGGGCGGAACGGGGTGAGGGGAGCGGTATATATATAGGGGCGATCGACTTGGAGGAGGGGGCAGATCGAGGAAGGGGATCCCGAGGGATCCGGGATACGGCAGCGGCGGCGTGGTTCTGGCGTGGGGAGGAAGAAGATCGCGGGCGAGAGCGATCGGGCAGTGGGGCCCTGCGGTCAGTGGCACAGGGGCGAGCGAGAGGGGAGTGGGCGACCGAGGCGAAGGCGGCTTGGGCATGCGGCGCGCTGCGCTGGGCTGGCGGCTTCGCTGGCTGGGCCGTCGGCCTGGCCAGTTCAGATTTTTTTGAAATAAGGCAGAGGAAAAAAAACTAAAATAAGATAAATCTATAATATTTTTATATAGTACATATATATATCAAAAAAAATCAGAAAAATAAACCCTACAACGTGAACATTTTTCTAGAGGCAAAATCCAAACTAGAAGAAAACATTTTTTTATAAATTCCAAATAAACTCCAATTTGATTTCAAAAACTTTTGGCATTAATTTCTCCTGACTTTTTGGAGTGTCATGTTAGCTCCTCTCATACTTTTAAACAAGTATTTGTCAGGGCTATATGAAATAAATTTCGAATGCCAAGTTGAATCCAAATTCAAATAAAATTCAAATGCCTCTGAAATTTCCAATGCCACTCAATTTCACATAATCAGTCACACAATAATCAAACAAACAATCATAAATATTTATTTAAAATAACATTCCAAAATTTAGAATTTTGGGATGTTACAAACCTACCACACTTAAAATGAATCTCGTCCTCGAGATTCGAAGAGGCTAGCAAGAAAAGGTTAGGGTTTGGGGTCTTCTAGCAAATATTTTGGTCGGAAGGGTCTAGTGTACTACCACACTTAAAAGCATGGGTATGGTTCCGACAAAACTCATGTACTCCATCCTTTTGTGTTGCTGGTGTCGGTGTTCTCATATCCTCCGGAATAGCTCTTTCACGGGTGCTCTTCCGGTCGGGGCATAACCTTTTCCTCAAACACGTGTCCTTTCATCCTGGTGACGTTCTTCCGAGACTGGGCCTTAGCTGATAGGTCTGCGTCCATTCTAGACAACTATCGAAATAATCATGGTGGTCTACCATTAATGGTTTCTGCAGAAAAAAGGTCCTTGGCTTCATTCTCACCGTATAATCTACGATTGGCAACAGCTGCCATGTACATGGGTTTATCATCATACCATTCTAAGGCTCAAGCAAGGCTTCAACAAGCGTCGTCACTTTACTATGGGTAAGTCTCTCAGATTTACCATTCCAAATATCAAGAGAGAATGATAAGAGTAAGTCAGTATGGTGATCAATTCATTCCGCACCCAGATCATTACCCTGTATAAGGTTTAGCGAATCTCGTATTTCTAACAGTCGGGCATCCTCACAAGCTTTGCAGAAATTTCTCTTGTCCTTGATCTGGGTTCGGGTAAATCCATTGATTTTGCAAGCTGAACAAAACATCTATCGTTCTTCACAATCTTGGGGTTTACGTAACATCCTATGTAACGTCTGCTGATAAATTCACAGCTTCTTCCAGAATTCTTCCTTCAACAAGATTGTGCTTGTGCCTTTGTCAAATCCTGGGCCTGTGGGTTATGGGTCCACTTCAGCGCTTGCATAGTGTTAACTCATCCATGGAGTTACAGTTGTTCCACATTCCAACATTAAACCTCCTTTAAATCCAGTAGTACTTCATTTTGTCATACTCTTGTGGTGACGATCACAACAAACTCCAACTTATTTGGTCCAGCTCCCTTCTATGGACCGTCATGAATAACACATTTCTTTCTTCATTGATCGTGTGGCTTTACGGAGTACTACCACACCTAAAATGAAATGCACTAGTTTATCATATTATTTCATATCAAATCTTTTATTACATCCTTAACCATTTTTCGTAAATCCAAATTCCGAAAAGTACTTTATTACAAATGCTGCCACCCACATGGTTTGGTATGGTCAGGCATTACTTCCAACTTTATTAATTTCCCCCCTTGAGGATTCTTCAGTCCCACTGGAATTGTGTGACATGCGCCTTGAAATCTTCAGTCTTCTGTTTCATCGTGGTGGCCTTGAGCTTCATCTCCATCATCTCTGCATGCACTTCTCTTAGGTATTCCTGAGTATAATGGAGTCTTGCTTCAAGTATTTCTCCTATCTGGCGTATGACTTCCATGGCTGATTCACGAACAGCGTCGGAGAAAGTTTCTTGTGGTACACGTGAGATGAAAAAGTACTGTCCCATCGTCTTTGGGCAAACTCCTTTCATACGGTGGAGGTGTACCTCCACATACCAAAGTTCCACTCCCTTTTGCATGAAGGGGTAGCCTTTGTAGACTGCATCTCCTTCAAGGTGAATATGCTTCATCATGTCCTTCAGGATCTTCGGGTAATCATGATCACTTGTCAGGGTCATGATCGTTTCCGGGCCCTTAAGGAAAGACTCATAAAGGGCCGTCATCTGCAGTTGTAAAACAAAAATGGTGCTCAGAATAAGGTACATATCTCCTTGGGTACACATTCATATCGTCCAAACAAAACTTCAAACTCAATTTCCAACATCCAGTTTATGCATCACAACTCATTTTCTTCCATGTTCACCCAGAATATTAATTTCCAAGATAAAACATAACAAATCCTTTAAGCCTTTCAACATATGACATATCAACTTTATTGAGTCATGAATTATTACAATCTCTGAGTAATCTATTACATAACTCAACCCCGCATTCTCATGAAAAAGTGTTTTCCATACTACCCTTATTACTGTTATCAACATCTCCACTACTCAGCTCCAGCTTTCTCATGATTTGAACAATCCTTACCAAAATGTCCTGCTTCCTTGCAACGAAAACAAATAACTTCCGGCATGTCTCGAGGCTTCTTGGTGATGGTGCCTGCTCCTTGAGTTCCTTGCTTCCTTTCGAGATAATCATTGGCATAATGCCCGACGTCCTTACATTCAAAACAGGTAATATGACTCTTGTCCCTCTTTGCAGAAATTGGGTTGTTCTAAGGGTGTCTTTGTTTTCTCTTCCTTTTTTTCTTTGTTCTGATCAGACATTCTATTTCCTGTGGATCAAACTCCACTACTTCTGTCGGGAAGTATCCTAGATACTCTTTTCTTTCCTTGGAGCAATACTGTGAAAAATTTCCTTCTTCTCCACATGAATAACATGCATTGGAGTAAAATCTGTTGAGGCTTTCTCCATCAGGGTCTTCAATCCTCTCCTTAATCACAGGTTCTTTCAGAACTTCTCAGAGGGCTTCTTTCATTCCTTCTTCCTGCTTCTGAATAGTTTGTTGCACCGTGGGGTAAATGTGACACTGAGCTGGGTAGTGGGTGGTTCCTTCACACAAGAAACAAGTCACCTGACTAGTAGGGCATTCTTCAGCTGGGTGTTTCTCCTCACAATGAGGGCATCCATCCTTGTGTTCCTCCTGGGTGTGTCCTATTTCTCCGCAAATCTTATAGGCACAAGGTTTATTTCTTGGGGTATCATGGTGCTTCCGGATGAGACAGGATCTTGTCAGAGTCTTCTTGAATTCTTCCCAAGTAATTGCTCCATTCCATCCCTGTATAGCTTGATGCATCTGCCACCATGTTGCAGCACTTCCTTCAAAGTACTGAAGAGCGTACCATACTTCATTATTCCTTGAAACCAAATTGCTCCCGAAGTGATTCTCCATGTTCTGAATCCATAGCTCTGCCTCCGGCTGGATTTTCGGTCCAGAGAATACCAGTCCAACTTCATTCATCATCTACTGGGGCCAAGGGTTTTAGGGTGAGATAAGAGAGAGGTGGGAAGGGATACACACAATACAAATAATAGTTTTGAAGAAACGAGTTTTATTTTGTGGCTGTCGGAAAAACATCAAACAAATGATAGCTCACAAATCGTCGCATCTAAGTAAGTGTATAACAGGGGTTTGGTCCTCTAATGGTCAAATAATTCTTATGATTCTTCAAGTTGTCGGAATTTCAACTGGTGTAGCTTCAACTCTTCTAATGCATGGTCAAATCTTGTTTACTCTGAAATGGTCATCGATTGTCCGACATCTTGTCCTTCTTGGAGTGGCTTCAGTTGATCCTCCGTGTGGTCAACAGGGAAAGGGGTATATTCTAACTATTTGAGGTAAGAGAGAATATTTGATAAAATCAAAAAGATGAGAAGTAATGGATTATTTTGAAAATAAAGTTTTAGAGATTTCCTGTCCTAGGAGCTTTCCGATTTCTAGGGTCACGTCCTACGGTCAACATGTGCTCTGATACCATATCTGTAGCGACCCGACCTCAGATGGTCAAGCCTCTATGTATCCGTGCCATCCCTGGATCGGTATGCTGGCACACACAGTATGTCAATGTATATATCAAAGTGCAATCACATGTATAAATAATGTAAAACTGATATATACCTCATAAGTCTCAGCGGAAACAAACAATCAGGTGTGGAGTCCCATCAACGCCATCGACAGGTTGAGTGTAGACCGTAACCCTGTATCATACTCTTACTCGTCGGAAGAAACATATCTGCAACATGAGACGTTGCAGCCGTGTAGGTCAGTACATTGAATGTACCGGCAAGATCACTGTAAGAAAAACAGTTGATAAACTATACTATATGCAATATGGCTTTGTGGCTCTATATCTGAGTTTTTGTTTGCATAAAAGCTGGTTTTATTTTCCCTACATCAAAGGAATTAACCGGAGTCTGTACTACAGAGTTCTCTATCCTGGCATGGTTCCGCCAACCGATGTCTCATAGCCCAAATCCTCATAAGTTGCCCACAATTAAATTATCAGTCCAGTGTTTAGAGTTCCAAGATAGATCCAAGTCCAGAGGCTCAAATTGTCCGTAACCGGGGACACAACTAATCGATTAGGTTTTAACCCTCTGCAGAGGTTTATACACTTTACCCGCAAGATTCGATCCCTCTCTTTACATTCTCGCACTTCAGGGTGTTTGAGAACAAGATGACTGAATCATGGTCTTCCGAAGAGTTCCTCTGACCACTGTCCGGCGCTCATCCAATCCTACCGTAGTTCTACCTCTGCTAGCACCGTCCCAGCTAGAGTCACAACTAAGGTCAACCAAGCCAGAGGCCATAGTGACTTGCGGTTGCACAGGTAAGCTTCCGGGCATGACGTATTCTTCCGTCTCATTGAGTCTGGGTGAAGCTTTCAGCAAGATGTCATGGCGCTTCTCCATGCATCCCGACCAACCACTGGTTTCTCCAGGGTGCCTGTCAACTGTCCTTCACCTAGTAGTGTGTATTGAATTCTTGTCTCGATTCTCGAAATCTTAAGGAGTCCTGAAGATGCAGTCCTGGCCGGTGCCATCATGAAGTTGTCGCCATTGGCTTAGAGTCCTCCTTCTTCACACCACTCTCATGCATTCATACCAAACCCCGTCTACTATAGCGTAGCATTAAAACTATGTAACGTCCCGGGTTGGTAACAGGGGGATGGGTTTCTACCTCATGCATTCTACTCAACTACAAGATTCAATAACACTACTGGAGAGATTGTTGAAAGGGTGCTACTACATGCAAATAAACATAGGTATGGAGAACATGGTCAAAGTGAACTTGCCTGGTATTACTTGATGAAGATAACAACACTCTCAGAATAATGACTTGGTAGAACTATTCGTCACTCCGTTAAAAATATATATAGTCAAGCATAGCATTCATATAAGTAAACATACTAGTAAGCAATTCTAACACTCATAATAAAACCAACAAATAAATTGCAAAACAATAAGGGACACCAAATAAGAACAAAGGAAAACTATACAACAAAACTACTAAAGAAAACTCTAGGACTTAACACAAAACAATTTGTCCTAAGTAAAAACTTAACAACAATTAAAACACTAAACTAATAAATTAACAGAAAAATACAAAGTAAAACAACTAAGTTAACAGAAGGTATTTTTTCATAAAATTTTATTTGCAAAAGGAAACAAATAAAATGCTTTTATAAAACTATAACTATGACCTATACAAGTTTTCATACAAAACTAAAGAAAAAAATAAATTTTTAAAATAAGAATAAAATTGTCTATTGTTTTATAACAGAAACAAAACTAAATATGTCAAAAGTGACAAAAGGAATTTTTGAAAAAACAATTAAAACTATAAAGAAAAGACTGAAACTAAACTAGAACTAAAACAGTACTGTTTTGCATAAAACACTAATTTAAAATAAACTAAAAACAAATAACTATATGCTACTAGATAGACAAAACTATAATAAAACAGTAGCAAAAAGAATCAGTCAAAAATACTTTGTAAAACTCAAAATATGACCAAATTAGCGATTTGAACAAATTTCATCAAACTCAAGTTTAAACTACTAAAATTTCAAACCTAAGTGCACAAACATAAACTTAAACAAATTTGTGACACAATGCAAAACGAATCACTCAATTTGGATCTAAACTATAAAAGTTATAAGTAATCTAAAAACAGAACTATTCTATTTTTTTTGTTGAAACAGAAACGAAAGAAAAAAACGGGCAAGTGCTATGTGGCCTACTGCTAATGGGCTAGAGAGGTGAGCGATCCAGCGCTAAACTGCGGTCGGCCGATATATAACTAAACTGCTAACGCGTGTAAAAGAAAAAAAAACCGACCTAGCGGTCTAACCAAACCGTAAATGAACCGCACAAAACCGATCTAATAAAAAAAACTGTTCGATCTAATCTAATCTAATGCGTTGACTATAGATCCGACGTCTGAGGGTGTTCCTGGTGCTTACAGTGAGGGCAGGGGAGCTCCGGCGTGGTCAGCAGCTTCCGGCGTCGACGGTGTGGAGGCTAAGTGGTGTTCAGGCGATGCGAGGGAGCAAGGCGAGGTCGGGGTGGTCTCGGGGAGGAGTGAGGTGGTCTGGGCGATGCGGTAGAGCGATAATGGTGTGGCGGCGGCGCTCGGCTCCGGCGAGCAATAGACAGCGAGGGAGAAGGGTTCGGGGGTTAGGAAGGGGCGGAACGGGGTGAGGGGAGGGGTATATATATAGGGGGATCGACTTGGAGGAGGGGGCAGGTCGGGGAAGAGGATCCCGAGGGATCCGGGATACGGCGGCGGCGGCGTGGTTCTGGCGTGGGGAGGAAGAAGATCGCGGGCGAGAGCGATCGGCCAGTGGGGCCCTGCGGTCAGCGGCACAGGGGCGAGCGAGAGGGGAGCGGGCGACCGAGGCGAAGGCGGCTTGGGCGTGCGACGTGCTGTGTTGGGCTGGCGGCTTCGCTGGCTGGGCCGTCGGCCTTGCCAGTTCGGATTTTTTTGAAATAATGTAGAGGAAAAAACTAAAATAAGATAAATCTATAATATTTTTTATAGTACATATATATATAATCAGAAAAATAAACCCTACAACGTGAACATTTTTCTAGAGGCAAAATCCAAACTAGAAGAAAACTTTTTTTATAAATTCCAAATAAACTCCAATTTGAATTCAAAAACTTTTGGCATTAATTTCTCCTGACTTTTTGGAGTGTCATGTTAGCTCCTCTCATACTTTTAAACAAGTATTTGCCAGGGGTATATGAAATAAATTTCGAATGCCAAGTTGAATCCAAATTCAAATAAAATTCAAATGCCTCTGAAATTTCCAATGCCACTCGATTTCACACAATCAGTCACACAATAATCAAACAAACAATCATAACTATTTATTTAATATAACATTCCAAAATTTAGAATTTTGGGATGTTACAGGGAGAGAGCTATGTAGCTGATTATATCACAAACCCAAAGGCATACGGGGATGTGGAACATTATGGTTGGACCACGGAGGAAGAAGAGGACTATGATCCAAAGGGAAAGGAGGAGACAAGTACAGAAGAAGATGAAGTCCCACTACCCCAACCTAGGGACGTGCATGTGGAGTTCAAAACGTCAAGTCTCCGTAATAAAGCAAAGATACCTAAGATCGAGTTTATCCCTTTTCGTCTCTTGCAGGAAAAAAACCATGAGCTATGTAAAAAGATATTAGGGCTTGAGAAGGAGATCAATGGTTTAAAGGAGGGAAATTCTATCCTCAAGCACAAGCTGAGGAAGAAGGATACTACATCAACAATTCCATCATCACCACCTCTGAAGAAAGACACATAAATACATGGGTATGGGCACTCCCCTTGGCAACTGCCAAGCTTGGGGGAGGTGCCCCGGTATCGTATCACCATTACATCTTTATCTTTACCATTTTTCTTAGTTCGATCCTTTTGGTTATATCTTGATCTAGTAGAATAAAGTTTTTTAGTATGATCTAGCTTTGAGTTTTGTTTGATCTCTATCTATGTAATTGAGTCCTTGAGTTATATATAATAAAGAGTAGTTTTGAGTCGAGGGCTTTGCTTTCTTGCTATGATCTTGAGGGAATAAAATTAAAGAAAGAATATAAATAAAAAATATCATGTAATGATCTTATGGAGAGTATTGACTTCACATATAAAGAGTATGATGAATAAAAGTTGTTGAGAATTGACAAACATAGTTATGGTCATTGTTGCAATTAGTAGGAAGTAATAAAGAAAGAGAGGCTTCACATATAAATATACTATCTTGGACATCTTTTTTAATTGTGAGCACTCATTACAGATATGACATGCTAAAAAGTTGATGTTGGACAAGGAAGACAACATAATGGGTCATGTTCTCTTATATCCGAATAGAAGTTATATTGTCATGGATCATCCAACATGTTGAGCTTGCCTTTCTCCCTCATGCTAGCCAAATTCTTTGCACCAAGTAGAGATGCTACTTGTGCTTCCAAACATCCCTTAAACCAGTTTTGCCATGAGAGTCCACCATACCTATCTATGGATTGAGTAAGATCTTTCAAGTAAGTTGTCATCGGTGCAAGCAATAAAAATTGCTCTCTAAATATGTATGATCTATTAGTGTGAAGAAAATAAGTTTTATACGAACTTGTGATATGGAAGAAATAAAAGCGATAGACTGCATAATAAAGGTCTGTATCACAAGTGGCAATATAAAGTGACGTTCTTTTGCATTAAGATTTTGTGCATCCAACCATAAAAGCGCATGACAACCTCTGTTTCTGAAAGTGCTAGTTATCGACTAGAGGGGGGTGAATAGGCGATTTTTATGGAAGTCTTCAAAACATGAGGTCTTTGAAGACAAACAGATGAAATGAACCTATTGATATGCAGCGAAAGATAGACTACACTAGACAAGCCATAGTCAAGTAAGCAATGAAGTGAAAGTACGAAGACTATCTGGAGCTAGGTAGTATGGATCAGAATGGAAGACAATATGACACCAAATAGGTAATAGTCTTCACACAGTGAAGTCAGTCAGATCAGACAGGCAAGCAATGACTTCACAAAGACAAACATCAAAGTAAAGGGAAGTGGGGGATAGAACTAGTTGCTTGGTCAAGACAAGGATTTGGTAGACCAGTTCTAGTTGTTATGACAATTGTACGTCTCATTAGGAAGGATGAGATTGAACTCAGAAGACCACGTCTTCACCTTATTCCCCTTGAGCTAAGGACACTCAGTCCTCGCCCAATCACTTTGGTAAGTCTTCAAGGTAGTCTTCCAAACCTTCACAAACTTCGTTCACCGGCGATCCACAATGACTCTCGGATGCTTAGAACACGACGCCTAACCGGCTGGAGGATTCACAATCCTCAATTGTAAAAAGTCTTCAGGTCATGCGGACAGAAAGACTTTAGTGATGCCTAACACTCTTTGGCTCTAGGTGTTTTGGACTTTGTCCTCGCAAGGATTTCTCGCTCAAAGGCTTCGGAGGTGGGTTGCTCTCAAACGACAAAAGCCATGCACTAACTCTGAGCAGCCACCAGTTTATGGTGTAGGGGGTGGGCTATTTATAGCCACGAGGCAACCTGACATGATATGTCCGAAATGACCCTGGGTCACTAAGGAACAAACACGTGTCCAACGGTCGGATTTCAAACACACGCGGTAGCTTGAGTTGGGCTACAAGTAAAGCTGACTCATCCAGCTCTGGATAAGATTTACTCTCATTGTCTTCACTCGAAGACACAGGCTTTTGGTTGAGCATCACATCAGTCACTCTGACTTTGTTCACTTCGACCCCACTTAACAGTACGGTGGTTCCTATGACTCGGTATAGAAGAAAAGGAAACTATGAAATAGCTATGTCTTCGCACTCCATAGTCTTCAAGTGAATGTCTTCACATGTCATAATATTCATCGTGAATATCTTCACGAACCACCGTTGTCTTCAATGTCTTCACACATTTTTAGGGGCCATCTTTGGTAGGAAAACCGAATGAATAAGGGACTACTACCTGTGTTATCCTGCAATTCTCACAAACACATTAGTCCCTCAACCAAGTTTGTCGTCAATACTCCAAAACCAACTAGGGGTGGCACTAGATGCACTTACAATCCCCCCTTTTGGTGATTGATGACAAACTGGTTGAAATTTTCAACGGGGTTAAAAGTATGTGAAAGTAAAAGATCAAAGTCATTGTCTTCATAAGTTGCCAAAGGCTCCCCCTGAAGATGTGCATATAAGTAGTTTGCTTTTGAATGCAAATGCACATGGCAGGTTTTACTTTGTGGAGATCCTCTTCAACTTACAAAGACAATTCATCATGCATGTATCAGAATAGCAAAGATAATGACATGCATAATGAGAAATGGGCGTCTGCAGAATGACTTTATGCGGAATTTATCATCGCAACACAAAGTAGCACAAAAGTAGCAGACGGCCATCAAGTTTAAGTGTTACAACTCAAAAGCCAAGTAGTTTCAAAACGAGAGTTGTAAGAACTTAGCAAAAATAATGCAACCACCCCATATGGACCCGCTTGAAGACTATCAACCTCATATGCTCCTCCCCCTTTTGTCAGTAAGGAACAAAAAGGTTTGAAGACATAAAGGATCTACTCCTTCCCAGTTGGAGTAGATGTTGGAGCAGGGTCGGCATTGGAGTTGGGCGCTGCAGACGGGCCTGAAGCAGAACCGCGGTGCAGTGCAGCCAGAGTTGGTGAAGTGGCGTCATCTTCTTCATCGACAACCCTCGCAACAACAGTTGCAGCCGAAGACGAATGTTCAGAATCTTCAATTGAAGGTGTGCGACGCCTGCTTGCAGATTGTGGAGGCCTGGAGTCAAACTTGAAGCTCTCGGTGTCGGCGTTCTGGGAACGGGGGTCCCCAGACTTTCCTGCCTGTGGCCCACGGCATGGCTCTGTGAGCGGGCCTGTATGGCCCATCTTCACCAGCAAGGACTAAAGACCCTTGCGAGGGGCCAAACCTCGCGAGGCGGACGACACAAGACCTCCTTAGGAGCAGCGTCACCAGGCCGGCTCACGAGGGGCGGAGAGATCAAGGCCAGGCAAACCTCGTGATGTTCCGATGACGTGAGCCATGACAACCAAGGCCAGGGGGGCACCAGCGCGCACAATGTCCTTGTTTCCTCTTTGGTGCTCAGGAAGCAAGCGCAGGCGCGGAGTACCGAGGCATCAAGCAAAGGTTTCCATATCAGTGCAACGAGACCAAGACCAGCAGGGCGGCAAGACGGAGGTCACCATGGATCCCAAGGCGGCGTCACCACCAAAGCCTTTTGCAGGCGAAGACTGCTTTTGTCAGGATAAGTTGTACTAGTTGTCCCCTTTCAAATTGGCCGTTGTTGGATCCCTTCCCGCTCAATATTTGGGGAGAGTACCGGGGCCTCTATAAATAGGATTAGACACCATAGCTAGAGGGGGGATCCAACCCATCCACACACTCACCTAGCACAAGGACAGCTCACCTCAGGAGGCTGTTCTTCCCCTTGTACTGTTCATCCTCAGCCCAAGAGGCAATCCACCACCACCACACTAGAGTAGGGTATTAGACCACAATGGTGGCCCGGACCAGTATAAATCTTGTGTCCTTTGTGTTGCGAGTTCGTCGAGTAGCCCGTGAGATATTAGCAAAGCTAGGACGTGGATCGGTAGGGGGAGATCTTCACACGCACCCCAGTGTTCGAACCTTGAGAGTTTTGCCGAAACCCGTGATCCGACATTTAGCGCGCCAGGTAGGGGTGCGCCGGTGTTTTCCTTCCGTCGGTTCGCTGTCCACCATCTTCGCGCCCATTCCCCATGGCTGGCGCCGCCCTTCTAGCTAGATCTACGGGTGCCCACAACAGTGCTCGGGGACTCTGAGCCCTTGCTCGCGCCTTGCGGCAGGTGCAATGGCCACCCAAGTTCAAGCCGGAGATACCACCGCGCTACGACGGCGCGGCGGACCCGACGGCTTTCCTGCTGGCGTATGAGGAGGCCGTCCTTAAGGCCGGGGGCGACGACAAGGTCATGGCCAACTGGCTTCCCATGGCCCTCACTGGTGCACCGGGTGCGTGGCTACTGAACCTCCCCGGATCCACGGTGGCATCTTGGGAGGAGTTGCGCGGCCTCTTCTCCGCGCGCTACGCGGCGCCAGTGCACCACGCGATTGCGGCCCTCCTCGGCGGCTCACAAGCACCACCATCGTATCATCACGTCAAGCCGTTCTTTCTCTAGATCGGCGCCACTTCCAAGCGCCCCGGGGCTCCGTCGGGCTGGGCCGCGCCCAAGACCGACCTCACCTTCGACTTAGGGGATCATCCCGCCTCCACCGTCGGCTCGGGTGGCGCTCCCAATGCTTTGCACGCCCACCATATGCCACGAGTCCATCACCAAGATGCTCATCGACGGCGGTGCCGACCTCAATGTGCTCTCTATCGAGGCCTTCAGCCTCCTTCACGTACCGCTCGAGCAGCTCCGCCCTAGCAAGCCTTTCTTAGGGATTGGTGGTGCCGCTTCCCCGTGACCTTTGGCATGCGTGACAACTACCGCACCGATCTCATCGACTTCGACATCGCCCGCATCTGCCTCCCATACAATGCCATCCTCGGGTACCTAGCTCTGGCCCAGTTCATGGCAGCAACCCATTCGGCTTACAACCTCATGAAGATGCCGGGGAGCGAGGGTGTCCTCACCATCAAGGGGGCGCCAAAGGAAGCCTTGATGACGCTCAAGCTCGCCCTCAAGACCACCGCAATAGCGCAGCCCGCCGACGCGAATACCTCCAAGGCCAAGGGAGCCGCACCAACCAAGAAGAAGTAGTTTTTCACTCAGGACAAGGCAGAAACCAAGCGAGTGCCAGTCGAGGAGGACGGGTCCTTAGGGGCAACCTTTACCATAGGCGCCAACCTCGAGCCTGGTCAGGAGGAGGCGTTGGTGAAGTTCTTGCGCGCAAACAAGGAAGTGTTCGCTTGGGAGCCCGATCAGCTGGTGGGGGTCCCAAGAGGGGTGATAGAGCACCACCTAAAGGTATGCCCCAACATACGCCCCGTGAAGCAGAAGGCGAGGCAGCAGTCCACGGAGAAGCAAGCTTTCATCGTCCAAGAAACCCGCAAGTTGGAGGCTGCGGGTTTCATTCGCGAGGTTCGCTACCCCGAGTGGCTGGCAAACCCCATCATCGTCCCCAAGAAAGGCGGGAAGGAGCGGATGTGCGTCGACTTCACCAACCTCAACAAGGCCTGCCCCCAAGATCCGTTCTTGCTTCCACGCATTGACCAGATCGTCGACTCCACTGCCGAGTGCGAATTGCTGTGCTTCCTGGATGCGTTCTCAGTAATCACCAGATCAAGATGGCGGTAGAAGATGTGGAGAAGACGACCTTCCTGACCCCGTGTGGGGTGTACTGCTACACTTGCATGCCTTTCGGACTGCGCAACGCAGGTGCAACCTTCCAGCGACTCATGAACACAGCTCAGGAGGAACACTGAAGCCTACGTCGACGACATCATGGTGAAGTCTCGGGAGGCGAGGACCTTGATCCAAGACCTGGAGGAGACCTTTGAAAGCCTCCGCCAGGTGGACTTGCGGCTCAACCCGGAGAAGTGCGCGTTTGGCGTCCCTTCCGGCAAGCTGCTGGGCTTCCTTGTGTCCCACAGGGGGATCGAGGCCAACCTAGAGAAGTTCGGGGCCATTGAAGACATGAGTCCACCGCAAACCCTCGGAGATGTAGAAGCTTGCTGGATGGGTGACTGTGTTGGGACACTTTATTTCCAAGCTAGGAGAGCGTGCCCTACCCTTCTTCAAGCTGATGAAGAAGAAGGGCCCATTCGAGTGGACACCGGAGGCCGACCGAGCATTTCAAGACCTCAAGAGATACCTGACCAGCCCCCCAGTGATGGTGGCGCCGCGACCTCTCGAGCCCCTAGTGCTTTATCTTGCCGCCACTCCCTGCTCCGCCAGCGCGGCTCTAGTGGCGGTTCAGGAAGAACACCAAGCCAAGGGCTCATCGCGCCGAGCTACGCCCCCAGCAGGGACGACACAAGACCAGGAGGGCACCACAAGGGCCACAGTAGTGACAACAAAGGGCCAAGCTCAGCAGGACGACGCCCCCGAACCCGCAAAGGCCCCGACAAGCGATCAAGCATTGGGGGCTCCACCACCTCAGGAGGCACCCCAACTCCCGGAAGGCACAAGCCTCATTAGTGCGCCTACCCTCGTCGAGCACCCGGTATACTTCATCAGCACGGTGTTGCGGGATGCAAGAGCACGGTACCCCATACCTCAGAAGCTCCTATTTGCGCTCCTAGTGGCCTCACACAAGCTGCGGCACTACTTCCAAGGCCACCCCATCAAGGTCGTCTCGGCCTACCCACTGGAGAGCGTGCTCAGGAGCCCCAACTCCACCGGGAGGGTCGTCGAGTGGAACATCGAGCTGCAAGCATTCCAACTGGAGTTCAGCACCACCAGGGTCATCAAGGGGGCCACGCTCGCCGATTTTGTGGCAGAATGGATGGACGCCCCGGTGCATGAAATAGGCGAGGACCGGTCCCTCTCGCCGGGAAGCAAGGCGCTCGACGGCTGAGTCATGTATTTCGATGGTGCCTTCGCACGCCAAGGCGCGGGGGCTGGAGCAGTGCTCAACTCGCCTACTCAGGACAAGCTCTACTACGCCGTGCAGCTCTGCCTCCAGCAAGGCGAGAAGGTCTCCAACAACATTGCAGAATACGAAGGCCTCATAGCCAGTCGGAAGGCTGCAGCGGCACTAGGGGTAAAGCGTATCACCATCAGGGGTGACTCGCAGCACCTCGTCAACTTCTCCAGCAAGGTATACGAGCCGAAGGATGAGCACATGGAGGCATACCTCGCGTAAGTACGCAAGATGGAGAAGTAGTTCCCGGGCCTGGAGTTGCAGCACGTGCCCCGGGGAACAAACAAGGAAGCCGACGACATCGCCAAAAGGGCATCCAAGCGGCAGCCCCAAGAGCCTGGCGTCTTTGAGGAGCGGCTCTTCAAGCCATCAGCAACACCACCGCTTTCAAGAATAGCTCAGCCTCAGGAGGAACTCCCGCAGCCGCCTGCCACAGGAGCCCCAGCCTGTGGCCCGACCTCGGGAGCGTCCCTACTCTTGGCGCTCGAGCCCTAGGAGGGATGCTGGACCAAGGAATTCAAGGAATACCTGATGCAAGGGACGTTGCCAGAGAAGGAGGAGGATGCAGAGTGTGTGGCCCGGCATGCCACAACATACTGCATCCAGGACGGTGAGTTATACAGGAAGCGGCCAAATGATGTTTCACTGTGTTGCATCTCTAGGGAATAGGGGAAGGAGCTACTAGCCGACATACACGGCGGGGACTGCGGGCACCACTCGTCGTCATGAACCCTCGTCGACAAGGCATTCCGCAGAGGATTCTACTGGCCTACGGTGCTCAATGACGCAGTTGAGCTAGCGAAGTCCTGCGAGGCTTTCCAATTCCACGCCAAGCAAATCCATCAGCCAGCTCAGGGCCTCAAGACCATCCCACTCTCGTGGCCGCTTGCAGTCTAGGGGCTGGACATCCTGGGCCCATTCACTCGAGCGCTAGGGGGCTACTGGTACCTCTACGTTGCCATCGACAAGTTCACCAAGTGGGTGGAGGTGGAAGCCGTCCGCACCATCCCAGCCGGCTCTGCGGTCAAGTTCATCAATGGTATCGTGAGCTGATTCAGGGTCCCCAACCGCATCATCACCGATAATGGTTCGCAGTTCACCAGTAATCTGTTCAAAACGTATTGTGCTAACCTTGGAACGCAGATCTACTACGCTTCGGTAGCGCACCCCGGGAGCAATGGCCAGGCCGAATGCGCTAACGTGGAGGTCCTGAGAGGCTTCAAGACCAGGACCTTCAAGAAGAACTCGAGGCCTGCGGCAAGGGCTGGCACGACGAGCTCCAGTCCGTGCTGTGGTCCATCCGCACCAACGCCCCCAAGCCGACGGGCGAGACCCCGTTCTCCCTCGTCTACGGAGCAGAAACGGTTCTCCCTCATGGGGTAATGCATCGCTCCGAACGGGTCCTGGCGTTTGATGAGACGCAGCAGGACGCCACGCGGAGGACGGACCTTGTGTTGGGGGAGGAACGCCGCCGTGAAGCTGCACTGCGGGCGGCAAGATACCAGCAGGCACTACGGCGGTATCACTGTCGCAACGTCCGCTCCAGGACGCTCGAGGTGGGTGACCTCGTCCTAAGGAGGGTGCTCTCCAAGGAAGGGCTGCATAAGCTCTCACCCATGTGGGAGGGCCCGTTCAAGGTCATCCATGTCTCCAGGCCTGGCGCCGCGCGCCTGGAGACACAGGATGGGATACCCATCCAGAACGCTTGGAACATCCAGCACCTCCGGAAGTTCTACCCATGAAGCAAGGCCCAGCGCCTGCGAAGCAAGGCCCTGTGCCTGTGAAGATCGCCGCCTATGACACTCTCACGTAATAATGAGTGGGGCTGTGCACGCCTCGGAGTCTCAGGAGCGCCGCCCTCGGGCCTCGGGGGCTCCCTCCCACGTCCAAGTGGCAGCACTTAGCTCCGCGCTGGTGAGAAGACTTGAAGACTAGACTAGGTGCCGGACGCGGCTTTTCATTTGCTTTCCGTATTTGGCTCGCCTCTTTTAATTGAAGTTTGCTTCTGGTGTTCTTCGCTGATTTGGTTCCGTCGCCTTCTGCCTCCGTTTCCGCCTTCAGTTTAGCCTGTACTCTCTCTCGCATTCCTCGCGAGGGGGCTGGACGGGTGCCCTCGTGAGTGTTTTTCCTTTTCTTCCTTTCGTTTGCTTTTCGCGAGGCACCCTCATTCGAGCCTACAAGCTGGCGCACCTCTCCTAATCTGTGTCCCTCGGGTACCGCGATACGAAGCGCTGGGTCAAGGCCGGCGGCGCCTGTGACCAAGGCTTGGGTGAATGATAAGCCTCTTAACGAATTTTTGCAGTTCTTGAGCGCCTACCAGCCAAGGAGCCTCAGCAGGCACCAGGAAGCAAGCGCCTCGTGAGGAGGAGGCTACTCCGAGCAAGTCAAGCTAAGTTATCCCTACATAAAACGACGATGTTGCGACACAGTACAGGAACGACAAAACACAGCATAATGATTGAGATCATAGTTTGATACACGCCCCTCTGGGGCCCATTCTGGTTTCTTTCTGATGCAGGAAGGAAAGGAAGAACAAAATAAAAGTGGCGTGTGCCCCTACAGTGATCCGCGAGGGCGGGCTCTTGGCGTCGTTCCGAGCTTAGCGAGACCCCTCCTCGCGCTTCATGGAGACGCGGCGACGAAACGACCCACTGCCTCCTTCGAAGCGGGTGCGGCGGCTGGTCGTAACCGCCGCTGCTAGAGCTGTCACCGGAGGAAGAGCCGCCGTAGCTGGACAAGACGTGGTCGGCCCCAAGGGCGGTTTCGCCCTCATCCTCATCACGACCATCGCCAAGGCCGAGCACCTCCTCGCCGTCATTGACCTCGGGGCAGCACCCAGCGCACCGGCCATCTTCCCCAAACACCCTCACGTAGAGGGTCGCATCACTGTCATACTTGAAATGGACGGTGCACCGCCTGCCCAAGCCACGCGCGCGGGCAAATGTCTGCCATCCACGGGCCAATGTTGCCTGGGACGGAGACCTCGACCGCGACCCAGGAAGCCCTGCTGCAGCAGCCGTTTGCCTGCAGCCAGAACCCGCCTGGACTAGACGATGAAACCAGATGGAGCTGAAGCCAGATGCCGGCCGGGTTCTCCGACCAGACGATGAACTCCAGCAGTACCTCCGCCGAGTGAAAGCGCGGCCGGGGAGGCCGCATAACCATGACACGTCTCCCTTCATCGACAGGACTGCCACAACCGGAGCGACCCCTGCCACGCGAACGGCACCACCGCGGCTATGGGGGGCCGCGGCGGGGGTTGCGGAGTGCTTGCGGGGACGACCGCGTCCATGCTTGGGCACCGGAGAGCCGAGCCCCTCGCGAGGGGCCTTCCCCTTCTCCGTGGCGGAGAACCTCTTCGACGGCGCCATTGGTGTCGCAACTGGCGATGGAGCAAAGGGGGAGAAGCGAGCAGAATGGGAAGAGATGGGCGACGGGGGCTCTACCCCCTCCCCATTTATAGCAAAAGAAGGCCAACCAGCGCCCTCCATGATCACAGGTAATGATGGTTTTTCCTTGCATGCAGCAGAGACTCGTCAAATCAGGTAGTTGCCGAGGCAACGTGGGGAAGCGGAGACGCCCATGTCCAATCAATCGCCACGCGTCGACCAAGGCCGCAGGCTAATGGGGCCTACGGCGCTCCGCACTTGCCCTTTGGCTTCTCCTTGAAGCCAAGCCCGAGTGCGCCTTGGGCCCGGGGGCTACTGTCGGTGTTTTGGGAACGGGGGTCCCCAGACTTGCCTGCCTGCGGCCCATGGCGTGGCTGTGCGAGCGGGTATGGCCCATCTTCACCGGCAAGGACTCAAGACCCTCGCGAGGGGCCAAGCCTCGCGAGGCGGACGACACAAGACCTCCTTAGGAGCAGCCTCACCAGGCCGGCTCGCGAGGGGCGGAGAGATCAAGGCCAGGCAAACCTCACAAGGTTCCGATGACGTGAGCCATGACGACCAAGGCCAGGCAGGCACCAGCACGCACAGTGTCCTTGTTTCCTCTTTGGTGCTAAGGAAGCAAGCATAGGCACGGAGTACCGAGGCATCAAGCAAAGGTTTCCATATCAGTGCAACGAGACCAAGACCACCAAGATGGTAAGACGGAGGTCGCCGTGGAGCCCAAGGCGGCGTCACCGCCAGAGCCTTTTGCAGGAGAAGACTGCTTTTGTCAGGATAAGCTGTACTAGTTGTCCCCTTTCAAATTGGCCGTTGTTGGCTCCCTTCCCGCTCAATATTTGGGGAGAGGACCAGGGCCTCTATAAATAGGATTAGCCACCATAGCTAGAGGGGGGATCCAACCCATCCACATACTCACCTAGCACAAGGACAGCTCACCTCAGGAGGCTGTTCTTCCCCCTTGTACTGTTCATCCTCAGCCCAAGAGGCAATCCACCGCCACCACACTGGAGTAGGGTATTACACCACAACAGTGGCCCAAACCAGTATAAATCTTGTGTCCTTTGTGTTGCGAGTTCGTCGAGTAGCCCATCAGATATTAGCGAAGCTAGGACGTGGATCGATATGGGGAGATCTTCACACGCACCCCAGTGTTTGAACCTTGAGGGTTTTGCCGGAACCCGTGATCCGACACTCGGTGAAGCCATCTTCGCGAAGATCATCTTCAGAGCAGAGCAATGTGAGGCTCTTCCAGGAGCGCTGCCGGGCTTCATGCGCGACGAATGAGTTCTTGGTGGCCAAGTTGTGAATGCGATTAACATCCACCAAGAGATTATGCATTTGACGCTTTAGCCAGTCATGATGCCTATCCTGCTTTTGATGTAGAGAAACCAGAAGCTCACGTTTGTTGAGGACATGAGGACACTTGTGAGGCCTTTGTGCAACTGTGCTGGCACTTGCTTCAGTATTGGCACAGTGTGGCAGACGCAAGTTGCCAGATAGAGGATAAGTAGGAGTGGCAGAATTTGGCACATGAATCCCTTTGATTGGCTACGTGAAGCTTTGGTATTCTGCATTTTGAAGATGGAGTGGCTTCTTTGGTGGCTCGGGGTAGATGGCTTCAATGGACATATCAACATCAGGCAAAAAGACAATGTGGTTCTGCACTGAAGGTTAGTTGATGGTTGAATGAAGCTTGACCAGACGCATCACCCAAGGAGCATAAAATTTCAGTCCAAAAAGATCAATCCCAGAAACTGCAAGTTGTTTGATGAAGAAATCCTGAGTGTTGAATCTAATGCCATTGATGATATAGAAAACCAATGTGTTCATGGCGCCTTCGAGTTTAGTTTTAGAGGAATTGCCTTTGATTGGCCAGAGAGTACGCCTCAGAATATATATGATAAACTATGCGCGGCAAGTACTCAAGGTCCTTAACAAAGAATTCCTTGGGGTATTCATCGTCATGGGGCAATGGATTCATCATGCTCAACATCTGGCTCATGTTGGGCTCTGGCTTCTGGAATATGCTCTGCAGTTCGTTCTGACAAAGCTGACAACCAGGTTTGTACAACTCACCTGGAGTGGGCAGGGAAGTAAGCTCATTGATGTCCTGAGCTTTTGCTTCATGATGAATATCACCTGTCATCCACTCAAGGATCCAAGTATTTGGATCCCTGTTGTATCCTTGAATATGCAGTGTAGCATAAAACTGTAGTAGAAGCTCTTCATTCCAGTGTTCCTTGTCAGTCACAAAAGGCAGCAGCCCAATGTCTTTGAAGAAGTCCAGAGCCTCTTCAAGGCATGGCAGCCCAACAATAGCATCATAGTCCAAATGCTTATGAGGAAAGATGTGGTCCTAGTTGTATAAAATGCACGAGTAATAGCTTCGTTGCTGATGGCTCCAGAACCTATCGGAGGTGATCTTGCGTTTCTTGTAGGGGTTCTTTGCGCTGTCGAAGAAGGTGTTGTGTGCCCTGAAGCTTTGCACATCAAAGGAGCCTGGGGTTGTTGCTGCACCAGGACGCCTTGGCAGTCTTGGCTTCGGCTTCTGGGTTTGAGGCCTTTGCTCCACATGGTAATCATACTAAGGTCCAGGAGCAGTGGGTGGAACCATGATAGGCCATCTGGCAGTCACCAACTCACCACGATTGAATGCGCGTTCCATAGTATGAGGCGTTGGTGGAGGAAGAACGTCATCTGAAGTGATTGGCTACACGATGGTGTTAGTCGCAGCATTGGCTTCGGGCTCCACATTGTCTTCAGCCATGACTATGTCATTGGATTCGGTGGTGTTGGTGGTGGCAACCTCATTGTTTTGAACCTCAGTGTCATCAACAATTGGAGGGTCGGGCATGATCACATTCTCTTCGGGTTGGACTGGATCACTGGCAGGGGGAGTAGATTGTCTCTCTTCTTCTTTCTCTTCTTCGGCTGACGCAGCCGGAATGTTTTCAACAACTTTAGCTTCAGATTCAGAAGCAGACACAGAAGGGATGGTTTCAGGGAACACTTGACGTGCTACTGAGCTTGTGTGTTGCACATCCTCTTCTGGGATGTTGGACATGGAGACATGAGGCCTGAGGCCTTTGCGAAGCCTACGGAATGTTGGCGACGCCTTTGGAGAGGGAGTGGTCTATTCCATGTAGTTATCATCATCAAGCACCAGAGTGGTGACTTGAGCTGGTGGAGTACGTGGGATCTCATCTTGCAGGGGGTGTCTTGTTGTTGTTGCTCAACCCATGAGTCATCTTGAGTAGCTGGCGTCAGGGGACGACCAATGCTAATGATTTCATTGCTTGTGAGAGCAGGAGATGACGCCGACTTGGGTTCAAGCTAAGGAAGGACTTCATCATCATGCACATTGTCTTCACGACCAATGTCTTCAGCTGTGTTGGGGTCAACAGCTGGAATCTCTTCACTTTCTGGAGCCTCTGTGGAAGCAGACTCATGAATCACAAGGCGACGCCCGCGGTTGTCAGGTGGAGCAACATAGATTGGCTTGACATTCAGCAGTACTTGGGTAGTGACATGCTCTTTTCTTGAAAACTTTGAAGCCTTTGTCTTCAACTTCTTCTTGGAGGGAGCATCATCAGAGGTGTATTTGAGCTTCCTCTTCCTGGCTTCGGCTTCGGCTTCGGCTTGCCTGGTCTTCTTCTATTCAGAAGCTGCTGAGGGGACCTTTGGTTTCGAGCCAGTCATGCTGGCAGGGAAGACTATGCTTGGTCGTTCCTGCCTTGGAGCTTTGGGTATGGCTTCAGCAGACTTCTTCTTTTTCCTGGCAGCCATCTTGGGGTCGATGCCAAGACGCCCAAGTGCTTTTCTCTTTTCAGCTTCATTGTGTGCTTGCACACATTTCTGCGCATAGTACAGCATGCACTCGCGTGAGCCTTTGGCTTCTTCATGCTTCTTGTTGAATTCGGCCTTGAGGTCATTCATCATCTTCTTGAATATTTGCACATCAACAACACTGAGCTTGGCCATGCGCTTCTTGAAGTGTGCCTTCTCATAGTCTATCTTGTTCTTAAGCTCGACTATTTTCTGAGCCAAGGCAAGTTCATTGGCAATGGCTCCATGGAAGGTGACACTAATGTCGACAGACAGCTGCAGATCATCAATGTTGATGCTTTGGTCCTCAAACCATTCATCAATGAAGTTGTTCAATATATCGGCATCAAATAGAGGCAGATCATGGAGGATCTCAGCCTCTTGCTTGCACTTGATCAACATTTCCAGAGCTTCATCGCCAAGATCTTCATCACTTTATAGATCGATGGTATTGTCTTCATTGCGCAGAACGACAGCAGGAGTCAGGTCATGCCCAGAAATATTCTTGGGCTTCTTCGTCTTCTTGGAGACACGAGATTGATCTTCAGACTGCACACTGAGTTCAGGAGGTGCAATTTTCAATGTCTCCGCAGTCAAAGCTTTTGGTGCTGTAGAGGACTTTGAAGCTTTTGACTTCTTCTTCTTCTTCTTCTCCTCCTTCTTCTTCTCCTACTTCTTCTCCTTCTTCTGCTTCTTCTCCTTCTTCTCCTTCTTCTGCTTCTTCTCGTTCTGCTTCTTCTGCTTCTTCTCCTTCTTCTTCTGCTTCTTCTCCTTCTGCTTCTTCTGCTTCTTCTGCTTCTTCTCCTTCTTCTGCTTCTTCTCCTTCTTCTGCTTCTTCTCCTTCTGCTTCTTCTGCTTCTTCTCCTTCTTCTTCTCCTTCTTCTTCTTCTTCTTCTTCTTCTTCTTCTTCTTCTTCTTCTTCTTCTTCTTCTTCTTCTTCTTCTTCTTCTTCTTCTTCTTCTTCCGGCTATCAAAGTTCAGATCCTTGTTACGGTAGACAGGATGATTGTCAAGAAACCCTGGGACGAAATACATAGTTGGACCATTTTGGAACTTTATCTTGCATCCCACAAGATGTTTTAGGTCCCCAGCACTAGTGCCTGAAGCTTTTGATTTCTGGCTGGAGACCTTTCCTTGCAAAAGAAAGTTAATTATTCTTAACCACCCACATCTTCAGGGCTGGCTTAGAAGCAATGAGTCTAAGTGCAACATCTAAGAACTTTGGCTTTGGAGCCCTAGCAAATAGCCTTGCAAGAGGTAAATAATACTCATAAGAATAAGCAGAAAAGTTCTTGGTCTTATGAACATAGCGGTTTGAAGAAACACACTCATATTCATAAGTCTGAGTATGGTTTCCTACAAAACATTGGCATTAGGGTGACCCTGGGGGGGGTCCTCTGTCTGTATGATGCCTTTGGACCATATGAAGCCTCTGGTCTGGGGTTTGTCTTCTTCTCATGTGGTGTAATGATGACATTCATGGGAAGCTTCTCAAGAAAACTTTTGGGCACCCAGATCTTCTTCATAGGTGGTCCATTCCTGCAATTTGTATCAATATACCTGGCAAACACTTCACCATTCTGATTCTTAAACAACTTATAATTGGCGTTAAAGGATTCATCAATAATAATGGGATTAGCACAACTGAAGCCAGATAAGGTAGATGGATCCACTGAAGGTCCCTTTGCAGCAACCCATGTGGTTTTGGGGTACTGCTCAGGCTTCCAGTATGAACCATCAACGTTCATTTCCTTCTCGAACCCAACACCCTCTTTCCGAGGGCTTCGGTTCAGAATCTGTTTCTCGAGGACATCACATAGTGTCTGATGCCCTTTGAGGCTTTTGTACATCCTTGTTTCAATCAGTGTCTTCAACCTAGCATTCTCATCAGCAATAGTAGTGGTATCCTCAGAAGAGGGGTTAGAAACCACATCAGCAGTTGAAGATATTGCAACAGAGGCAGCAGTAGAACATTCAACAATAGAGACAACATTATCACGCTCAAGACATTTTAAATAGGGTGGCACAAAGTCTTACTAAGCGGATCTATTGAGCACGAAGTGAATCGTTCTCCTTTTGAAGATCTTCATGAGACACTCTCAGATTCTCAAGTTCTTGCTTCCTTTGAAGATAATCATAGGAAAGCTTCTCATGAGTAGTTGAGACTGATTCATGACGACTTTCAAGTTCTTCGTACTTAACGTGAAGATTTTTAATGTCTTCAATTAAGGACTGAGTTCGATTCATTTTCGCGTCCAATAGGTCATCGCTTTTGTCTAGCAACTTTTGAATATGTTCCATAGCAGTTTGTTGTTCAGTTGCAATTTTAGCAAGAGTCTTGTAGCTAGGTTTGGATTCACATTCAGAGTCATTTTCACTAGATGTTTGAAAGTAAGCATCGCATGAGTTTACCTTGGCACCTCATGCCATGAAGTAGTAGGTCGGAGCAGAGTTGTCCTCATCATCGACTTCAACTTGACCATTGTCTTCAGTGTTGAAGATGGAATTGGCGACGAAATCCGAAGCTAGAGCCAGGCTTGCCATGCCTAAATCAATCTCCTCCTCAGATTCCACCTCCACCTCCTCAAAAGCAGACTCCTCCTATGAATCCATCTCCTTGCCAACGAATGCACGAGCCTTGCTAGATGAGCTCTTCTTGTGAGACAAGGACCTTGATGAAGACTTTGAAGAAGACTTTGAGGATTTCCTCTTCTTCTTGTCGTTAGAGTCATATTCATTGCTCTTCTTCTTCTTCTTCTTCTTCTTCTTCTTTTTCTTAGATTCCTTGTCCCATTGAGGGCACTCAGAGATGTAGTGGCCTGGCTTCTTGCATTTGTGGCATGTTCTCTTCTTGTGGTCACGAGTGGAAGCCTCATCATTTCTTGACCTGGATCTCAAAGACTTTAGAGAGCGATTCTTTTTGGAGAACTTCTAGAACTTCTTCACGAGCATAGAAATCTCCGTTCCAACGTCTTCAGGATCCTCAGAACTGCAGTCAGATTCTTCTTCAGGTGAGGAAACATCATTTTCCTTCAAAGCACGGGTTCGGCCATAGTTGGGGCCATAGATATCTCTCTCCTCAGATAGCTGGAACTCGTGTGTGTTGAGTCTCTCAAGTATGTACGATGGATCGAGATTTTTGAAGTCAGGGCGCTCTTGTATCATTAGGGCTAGGGTGTCAAATGGGCTGTCAAGTGATCTCAAAAGCTTCTTCATGATTTTGTGCTTGGTGATCTCAGTGGCACCAAGAGCGCGAAGCTCATTTGTGATATTAGTGAGGCGATCAAATGTGAGCTGGACATTCTCATTGTCGTTTCTCTTGAAGTGGTTCAAGAGGTTGCGGAGAACATCAATACTTGAGTCTCTCTGAGTTGAGACGCCTTCATTGACCTTGGACAGCCAGTCCTAGACCAGCTTTGCAGTTTCCAGTGCACTCACACGACCATACCGTCCTTTGGTCAGATGACCACATATGATGTTCTTGGCGGTCGAGTCCAGTTGAGTGAACCTCTTGACATTAGCAGCGGTGACACCTTCACCGACCTTGGGAACGCTCGTCTTGACGACACACCAGAGGTCGACGTCAATGGCTTCAAGATGCATGCGCATCTTATTCTTCCAATAGGGGTAATCAGTGCCATCGAAGACTGGCATGTAGCGGAGACCTTGATTATCCCTGCTGTCGACATAGCTAAAACTCCAGGTGGTTAAACCGGATCACACACAACAAGGGAGCACCTTGCTCTGATACCAACTGAAAGTGCTAGTATCGACTAGAGGGGGGTGAATAGGCGATTTTTATGAAAGTCTTCAAAACACAAGGTCTTTGAGGACAAATAGATGAAATGAACCTATTGATATGCAGCGGAAGATAGACTACACTAGACAAGCTATAGTAAAGTAAGCAATGAAGTGCAAGTATGAAGACAATCAGTAGCTAGGTAGTATGCATCAGAAATGGAAGACAGTATGAATCCGAACAGGTAATAGTCTTCACACAGTAAAGTCAATCAGATCAGATAGGCAAGCAATGACTTCACAAAGACAAACATTAAAGTAAAGGGAAGTGGGGGATAGAACCAGTTGCTTGGTGAAGACAAGGATTTGGTAGACCAGTTCCAGTTGCTGTGACAACTGTACGTCTGGTTAGGGAGGCTGAGATTGAAATCAGAAGACCGCGTATTCACCTTATTCCCCTTGATCTAAGGACACCCAGTCCTCGCCCAATCACTCTGGTAAGTCTTCAAGGTAGACTTCCAAAGCTTCACAGACTTCGTTCACCGGCAATCCACAATGATTCTTGGATGCTCAGAATGCGACACCTAACCGGCTGGAGGATTTACAGTCCTCAAGTGTAATAAGTCTTCAGGTCACTAATGCGGCTTGAAGCTATGTTGGTATTTCCCCAAAGAGGAAGGGATGATGCAACACAGCGGCAGTAGGTATTTCCCTCACCGATGATACCAAGGTTATCGAACCGGTAGGAGAACCAAGCAACACAATGTAAACATCCCTGCACACAAATAACAAATACTCGCAACCCGACGTGTAAAAGGGATTGTCAATTCCTTTCGGGTAGCGGCGCCCCAAGATAGGCAAATAGACGTGAAATAAATTGTAGTAGATTGATAGATCAGACGCCAAATAAAATAAATAAGAACAAAACGAGCAAGGTATTTTTGTATTTTTTGGTTTAATAGATCTGAAAATAAAAGCAAGGAAAAGTAGATCGCGAAGGAAAATAATATGAGAAAGAGACCCGGGGCCGTAGGTTTCACTAGTGGCTTTTCTTGAGAAAAATAGCAAACGGTGGGTAAAACAATTGCTATTGGGCAATTGATAGAACTTCAAATAATCATGACCATATCGAGGAAATGATCATTACATGATCATTACATAGAACTTCATCTACTACTATTACTCCACACATCGACCACTATCCAGCATGCATCTAGTGTATTAAGTTCATGGGGAAACAGAGTAATGCAATAAGAACGATGACATGATGTAGACAAGATCTATCTATGTAGAGATAGACCCCATCGTTTTATCCTTAGTAGCAACGATACATACGTGTCGGTTCCCCTTCTGTCACTGGGATCAAGCACCGTAAGATCGAACCCACTACAAAGCACCTCTTTCCCATTGCAAGATAAATAGATCAAGATTACCAAACAAAACCCAAATATCAGAGAAGAAATACGAGGCTATAAGCAATCATGCATATAAGTGATCAAAGAAACTCAAATAACTTTCATGGATATAAAAAGATAGATCTGATCATAAACTCAAAGTTCACCCGATCCCAAGAAACACATCGCAAAAAGAGTTACATCATATGGATCTCCAAGAGACCATTGTATTGAGAATCAAACGAGAGAGAGGAAGCCATCTAGCTACTAACTACGGACCCGAAGGTCTACAAAGAACTACTCACGCATCATTGGAGAGGCACCAATGGAAGTGGTGAACCCCTCCATGATGGTGTCTAGATTGGATCTAGTGGTTCTGGACTCTATGGCGGCTGGAATTGATTTTCGTCGACTCCCCTAGGGTTTTTGGAATATTGGGGTACTTATAGAGCAAAGAGGCGGTCCGAGGGCACCCGAGGTGGGCACAACCCACCAGGGAGCGCCTGAGCCTCCTGGCGCACCCTGGTGGGTTGTGCTCCCCTCGGAGCACCCCCCCAGGCGCTGCCTTGGCCCATTGGGTGTCGTCTGGTCCATAAAAAATCTCTGTGAAGTTTCGTTGCATTTGGACTCCGTTTGATATTGATTTCCTGCGATGTAAAAAACATGCAGAAAACAGCAACTGACACTTGGTACTATGTCAATAGGTTAGTACCAAAAATGATATAAAATGACTATAAAATGATTATAAAACATCCAAGATTAATAATATAACATCATGGAACAATCAAAAATTATAGATACGTTGGAGACGTATCAGCATCCCCAAGCTTAACTCCTACTCGTTCTCGAGTAGGTAAGTGATAAAAATAGAATTTTTCATGTGGAATGCTACCTAACATGTCATATCATATTATTTTGTTTATAGCATGGACATTTGGACTTTTATGTGATTCAAAGCAATAGTCTAGTCTTGATATGATAACTTAAATACTCAAGCATATCAACAAGCAACCATGCCTTTCAAAATATCAATGCTAAAATAAGCTATCCCTAGCCCATCATGCTCAATCATTGATCCATTCATGAAACACACTCGCATATTAACTACACCCAATACTCAAGTACGATCATAGTGCCTCCTAGTTGGTGCTTTATCAGAGAAGATGGAGACTCAAATTCAAAATAAAAATTGTGTAAAGTAAAAGAAAGGCCCTTCGCAGAGGGAAGTAGGGATTTGTAGAGGTGTCGGAGCTCAAAGCGAAAAACTTAGAGGTAAAAACATTTTGGGAGTTATACTTTTCCCACCAAAAAAAACGACTTAGAGTTCCCAACACTTACCATGCTAGAAATATCATAGGCGGTTCCCAAACAGAAATTAAAGTTTATTCCTTTTTACACCATACTTTCACTTTCCATGGCTAACCGTATCCACGGGTGCCTTCCATACCAACACTTTCCAAGGAATTTATTATTTGATAACATAAAGTAAATTCATTTTTCATTTCGGGACTAGGCATCCCTAATACCTTTGTCTTACTCTCGTGCAATGAAAAGTGAATAAACACTCATCATGAGAATAACACATCTAGCATGGAAAATATTAGCCACCCCTCACCGCCTCGCGAGCGGTACGCGCACACAAAAGAGAAATTTATTTTGAATATTAGAGATGGCACATACAAATTTGCTTAGAACGGCAAAAGAATACCGCATATAGGTAGGTATAATTGACTCATGTAGTAAAACTGGTTTAAAGGATTTTCTATGCACAAGTAGTGATCATACTTAGTGCAAAATGAAGGCTAGCAAAAGATTGAGAAGCGACCAACCAAGAAACGAATAATCTCATAAGCGAGCATTAAGCATAATTAACACTGAATAATGCACCACAAGTAGGATATAATTTTATTGCATAATTATTGACTTTCGTGCTTGCATAGGCAATCACAAACCTTAACACCAATATTCTTACTAAAGCATAATTACTCATCAACATGACTCACATATCACATCATCATATCTCAAAACTATTACTAAGAATCAAGTTTACTATGTCCAATGATCTTCATGAAAGTTTTTATTATATCCTCCTTGGATATCTATCACTTTGGGACTAATTTTCATGTGTTGCTTTTGGTAAGCTCAAACAAATATAAGTGAAGATCATGAGCATAAAATTTCTTTCTCTCAAATTAATTTAAGTGAAGCAAGAGAGAATTTCTTAAAAAATTTACTAACTCACAAATAAATCTAAGTGAATCAAGAGAGAATTTCTTCAAAAATACTAAAGCACACCGTGATCAAAAATATATAAGTGAAGCACTAGAGCAAGTCCATAGCTCATAAAACTTTTAGTGAAGCATAGAGAGCAATTCTAACAAGTCATGACATAATTTTGGCTCTCTCAAATAGGTGTGTCCAGCAAGGAATCAAGACTTAAAACACAAAATAAAACAAGCAAAGGCTCATATCATACAAGACGCTCCAAGCAAAACACATAGTATGTGACGAATAAAAATATAGCTTCGAGTAAAATACCGATGGTCGTTAGAAGAAAGAGGGGATGTCACTCAGGGCATCCCCAAGCTTAGTTGCTTGCTCTATTTTTGATAATAGCTTAGGATGCTGGGGAATCCCCAAGCTTAGTCTCTTACTCCTTATTCCTTCATCCATCGTAAGATAACCCAAAACTTGAAAACTTTAATCACACAAAACTCAACAAAACATTTGTGAGATCCGTTAGTATAAGAAAGCAAATCACTACTATAAGTACCATAGAAAACCAATTAATATTTTTTATTGCATTATATCTACTGTATTCCAACTTTTCTATGGCAAAAAATCATCAAAAAAACCATAGAGCCATCAAAACAAGCAAACAACGCAAAGAAAATAGAATCTGTCAAAAACAGAACAGTCTGTAGCAATCTGGATATTTCGAATACTTCTGTAACTCCAAAAACTCTGAAAATTATGATGACCTGGGTAATTTGTATATTAAATTACAGCAAAAGTAATTGGTATTTTATCTCTCTCTGGTTAAAAAATGAAAATTATTTTCGTGAGCGCAAAAGTTTCTGTTTTTTCAGCAAGATCAAACAACTATCACCCAAGAAGATCCTAAAGGCTTTACTTGGCACAAACACTAATTAAAACACAAAAAACTCAATCATAATAGTAGCATAATTGTGCAAACACTCAAGAATAGAAAGCAAAAAACAAAAATAAATTTTATTCATTGGGTTGCCTCCCAACAAGCGCTATAGTTTTACGCCCTTAGCTAGGCATAAAGCAAGGATCTAAGTTTTGTCATCTTTGTTCTTAGTTTCCTTAGAGGTGTTTTCATCATGAGGTTTTGTAAACAAAACATAAAACATATTATCCATAGAAACCTTAGCATTCCTAAGTTGGTTTTCATCATAACCCCTTTGATTTCCCGCAACAATCCAAGAGTGATGTTGATTAACATTATTCAAAACATGTTGGGTTATATCTAAAACGAGGACTTCTTTTTTAAGATTCTCATCAAAGATTTTATTATCCCCAAGCAAATGCCTTAGATCATAATCACTATTGTAAAGAATTTCATCTATCACGGTTTTTTCACGATTGATACCATAAAAATCAAAGATTTCCCTAGCTTAACGTATTATGTAGTCAAACTCATTCATAAGAACGAGACTGGCCAACTTTTTAGCTTTAGGATTCTTCATAACCGGAAGCTCAAAAAACAATCTTTGCAAAGTGGGATGAGTACGGATAAATTTACTTTCAAGTTTCAGAACTAGTGCCGAAATAGCATCCGCATAGGATCTGGTAGTCCTAAGTATAGGATCATCATCAAGACTTAGATTTCCAACACAATTGAAAAATTCTTGGATACGTTCTTTTCCCATAACATTCCCTTGCCCCAAGATAAAAGTTTTAGCATCCAGATTGCCCGTACGTCCCATCTTAGGAGTTAGGACATCATCTATTGGTGCCATACCGAAATCACTCAAGATTGCAAGCAAAGGAGAAATCCTACAAGAAAACGGTGAACCAAAAAGAGGCCAAAAAACGGAAATGTTTTGTGAAGTGGGGGAGAGGAAAACAATAGGCAAATGGAAAATAATGTAAATTGCAAGGAGATGAGATTTTTGATTAGGAACCTGGTATATGTTGAAGATCCTCCCTGACAACGGCGCTAGAAATTCCTTTTGATGCGGCTTGAAGCTACGTCGGTATTTCCCCAAAGAGGAAGGGATGATGCAGCACAGCGGCGGTAGGTATTTCCCTCAGTGACGAGACCAAGTTTATCAAACCAGTACGAGAACCAAGCAACACAACGTAAATAGCCCCTGCACACAAATAACAAATACTGGCAACCCGACGTGTAAAAGGGGTTGTCAATCCCTTCCGGGTAGCGGCGCCCCAAGATAGGCAAACGAATGTGAAATAAATTGTAGTAGATTGATAGATCAAACAACAAATAAATTAAATAAGAATAAAACGTAGCAATGTTTTTGTATTTTTGGTTTAATAGATCTGAAAATAAAAGCAAGAACAAGTAGATCACAAAGGCAAATAATATGAGAAAGAGACTCGGGGGCCGTAGGTTTCACTAGTGGCTTCTCTCGAGAAAAATAGCAAATGGTGGGTAAACAAATTACTGTTGGGCAATTGATAGAACTTCAAATAATCATGATGATATCCAGGCAATGATCATTAAATAGGCATCACGTCCAAGATTAGTAGACCGACTCCTGCCTACATCTACTACTATTATTCCACACATCGACCGCTATCCGACATGCATCTAGTGTATTAAGTTCATGGGGAAACGGAGTAACACAATAAGAACGATGACATGATGTAGACAAGATCTATCTATGTAGAGACAGACCCCATCGTTTTATCCTTAGTAGCAACGATACATACGTGTCGGTTCCCCTTCTGTCAGTGGGATCAAGCACCGTAAGATCGAACCGACTACAAAGCACATCTTCTCATTGCAAGATAAATAGATCAAGTTGGCCAAACAAATACAAAATATTAGAGAAGAAATATGAGGCTATAAGCAATCATGCATATAAGAGATCAAAGAAACTCAAATAACTTTCATGGATATAAAAAGATAGATCTGATCATAAACTGAAAGTTCATCTGATCCAAACAAACAAACCACAAAAAGAGTTACATCATATGGATCTCCAAGAGACCATTGTATTGAGAATCAAACGAGAGAGAGGAAGCCATATAGCTACTAACTACGTACCCAAAGGTCTACAAAGAACTACTCACGCATCATTGGAGAGGAACCAATGGAAGTGGTGAACCCCTCCGTGATGGTGTCTTGTTTGGATCTGGTGTTCTTGACTCTACAGCGGCTGGAATTGATTTTTGTCGACTCCCCTAGGGTTTCTGGAATATTGGGGTATTTATAGAGCAAAGAGGTGGTCTGGGGGCACCCGAGGTGGGCACAACCCACCAGGGCGCGCCTGGGCCTGGCGCGCCCTGGTGGGTTGTGCTCCCATTGGGTGTCTTCTGGTCCATAAAAAATCTCCGTGAAGTTTCGTTGCATTTGGACTCCGTTTGGTATTGATTTCCTGCGATGTAAAAAACATGCAGAAAATAGCAACTGACACTTGGCACTATGTCAATAGGTTAGTACCAAAAAATGATATAAGATGACTATAAATCTATCCCTAATAATAAAGCACGGATTGACTCCTTTGGTTCACCATCACAATACGATTCTTCCCGTAAGTTTACGCTTTCACTTTGAATTTAAAATATATAAGCGAGGTGGTACTAATAAAATTTGATACGTCGCATGCTAGGCTCGCTCGCGCTATTGATCCTTTTATTACGGGCCTTTTATTATGGGCCTTCTCTTACACCATTGGCCAGCTCGGCCCAGCTCCAGTACAACATGAGGAAGAAAAAAGATACACACTTCCAAGAGGAATTGAACTCGCAACCTTCCAGCCGATATGTTTGACGCCAACCAACTGGACTATGTCCACCTATGTTGATTGGTTACGGTTGGTCTTATTATCAAATAGTACCAGCTCGAATTTTTACAAGCACGACCATCGATTTATATACGTGTTCAAGTTACTTGTCATCAATCACCTTATTAAATTGGCCTGGAAATTGGTAATTGAGGGATGACCAGTGGGGGTGCCCAGAAAGGAAGAAATGAAGAAAGGAAGGATTCTTGAAAAAGGAACAAAACATCAAGGATAAAAATGTTTGGGCAATCAAATGGGCAAGGAGGAATCGGCACTATGTGGGATAATTAAGAGACGGCCTAATGAATGCTTGAGAAATATGGTGGGCAATTAAATGGAACAATTAAGAGATATTCCTTCCTAAAACACGCCTGCATAATATAATACGATTCCTAAAATGCACGTTTCAAAAATATGATGGGCAATTAAACATCGCTATTAAAAGTATGTGGGATAATTAAGACAGGGATTGTATATTTGTAGATTTTGTGTGCTAGCTAATCAAAATTTTATGGGCAGATTTTCTAGCAATTAAACATGAGCAGTACCGTAGCCAGGAAATCCCTACGCCCGTGCCAACAGTGTTGCTACAGTACATGCTGTAGCTACAGTACATGTAACAATGTCCCGTTGCAATGCACGGGCATTTGTGCTAGTGATTATAAAACATCCAAGATTGATAATATAACAACATGGAACAATAAAAAATTATAGATACGTTGGAGATGTACCAGTCACGTGGACAGAAAGACTTCAGTGATACCTAACACTCTTTGGCTCTAGGTGTTTTGGGCTTTGTCCTCGCAAGGATTTCTCTCTCAAAGGCTTAGGAGGTGGGTTGCTCTCAAACGACAAAAGCCGTGCACTAACTCTGAGCAGCCACCAATTTATGGTGTAGGGGGTGGGCTATTTATAGCCATGAGGCAACCCTACATGATATGTCTGAAATGACCCTGGGTCACCAAGGAACCGACACATGTCCAACGGTCGGATTTCAAACACACGCGGAAGCTTGACTTGGGCTACAAGTAAAGCTAACTCATCTAGCTCCGGATAAGATTTACTATCATTGTCTTCATTCAAAGACATAGGATTTTAGTTGAGCATCACATCAGTCACTCTAACTTTGTTCACTTGGACTCCACTTAACAGTACTATGGTTTCTATGACTGAATATAGAAGAAAAGGAAGCTACAAAACAACTATGTCTTCGCACTCCATAGTCTTCAAGTGAATGTCTTCACGTGTCATAATCTTCATCGTGAATGTCTTCACGAACCACCATTGTCTTCAATGTCTTCACACATTTTTAAGGGTCATCTCTGGTAGGAAAACCTAATCAATAAGGGACTACTACCTATGTTATCCTGCAATTCTCACAAACACATTAGTCCCTCAACCAAGTTTGTCGTCAATACTCCAAACCCAACTAGGGGTGGCACTAGATGCACTTACAGTTTCCCTCTGCGAAGGGCCTATCTTTTACTTTTATCTCCTACCCTTATACAAGAGTCATGGTGATCATCACCTTTCCTTTTTAAACTTTTTCCTTGGGCAAGCACTCTGTATTGGAGAGATCCAAATATATATATCCACTCGTATGTAGGTTATCATAAAGTATTATTGTTGACATATCCCTTGAGGTAAAAGGTTGGGAGGCGAAACTATAAGCCCCTATCTTTCTCTGTGTCTGATTGAAACTTTGTACCCATAAGTATCGCGTGAGTGTTAGCAATTGTGAAAGATTAAATGATAGTTGAGTATGTGGACTTTCTGAAAAGCTCTTATATTGACTCTTTTCGATGTTATGATAAATTGCAATTGCTTCAGTGACTGAGATCATTGTTTGTTAGTTTTCAATGAAGTTTTTGATTCATACTTTACTTTGTGAACTAATTGTTACTTTAGCATAAGAAATTATATGACAATATATGTTGCTGTTCTGAAGATGATCATGATTCCCTCATGTCTATATTTTATTTTATTGACACTTCTATCTCTAAACATGTGGACATATTTTTCGATATCGGCTTTCACTTGAGGACAAGCGAGGTCTAAGCTTGGGGGAGTTGATACGTCCATTTTGCATCATGCTTTCATATTGATATTTATTGCATTATGGGCTATTACTACACATTATATCACAATACTTATGCCTTTTCTCTCTTATTTTATAAGGTTTACATGAAGAGGGAGATTGTCGGCAGCTGGAATTCTGGACTTGAAAAGGAGCAAATATTAGAGACCTATTCCGCACAACTCCAAAAGTTGTGAAACTTCACGGAGAATATTTTTGGAATATATAAGAAATATTGAGCGAAGAAAATAGGGATTTTTACATATGTGCCCCTGGTTCCTTAGCTCTACTCATCCATCCCCACGCTCTTAACTTTTGCTCAGTTTCCCCACTCCCTTGCCTGAAACCCTCAGAAGAGGTCACAACGGACATCGCCGTCGGGTCAGTGCTTTGACCGTTAACTAGTGGGGCCGTGTTGGGGGTGTAGCTGTTCGACCGTTCGGTCATGGTTTCGTTGGGTCGTCCCTTGCATTAAACACCTGCGCGCGCCGCCATGACAGAAGCCTGCCTGCATGCATCGATGCGCCGGCCGAGCCTGCATGCGCCGACCGAGCATGCATGCACCGATGCGTGCCGCCACGATGCACTGACCTAGCCGCTTTCGTGCACGCCAGCCTCCACGGATGCAGCGACGGTCGCTGCCGCTGGTTCCTCTCTTCTCGCACACTTGTCTCCTTGATTTAGAGCATCATTTTTTACGATCAGTTGCAGCCTTTTCGATCCACTCGCATCTGCACCCGTTTTGCTATGACAAATAAATTGAACAAATATGTTCTGGCTGCATGCACTAGCTAGGTGGCTACATATTTGTGGCTTGTGTAAGAAAAGAAGGGTTCGTTGTGGCTGCATGCACTAGGTGGTTACTAACAGAGCGAGGTCTCTAAGAAAACAATCAACATACATGTAGATAGGGCCAACAAACCCATAGCACGATCACATATTTGAAACTAGGAAGAACTTCACAATAGAATAGATAGAAAACTTAATAATATAACTTGATAAAAGGGCCAACAAGCCCATAGCATCTCTCACATAGTTCAATGGGATTACAACTTAACATAACATAGACTCAAAAAAAGAAAAATAGATAGAGGGTTTAAAACCCTAGACGCCGCCTCCTCCACCTCGCTCCTCCTCCGGGCGCCCTTCACTGCTCCTCCGGGGCGTTGTCGATGGGGTACAAAAGAGAGTACATGCGGGACGCGGTGGGGAAGATGTTGGTGTACTCCATGAACATGTTGTGGGTGGTGAAAGTGATGAACTCACAGCCACACCAAAACACCCGGCCGAGGAGGTAGAAGGCGTCGAATGTGTTGGTGAAGCGGGCAAGGAGAGCAACCACCACCCCGTTTTGGATGACCTCCTTGACACGGAACATCCTTGGAGATCCCCGGGGGAGGTGGTGGTAGCCGGACGCGAGGAAGAACTCAGTGAAGTTCCTTGCGGTCCTCCACCTTGATATTGCCCACACACGTAGTGTGTGCTCAATGTACACGCCAGGAGGGTAGAGCCTCTCCGGCACAGTGGGTGGGAAGTGGTAGGTTGGTCCGGTGTACTGCATGGCTGAGGATGTGCTAGAAGGAGAAGTGGTCGAAGATCAAGAAGGGCAGATGGCAGAGAGGATGGGAGATGGATGAGGGATGGCAGAGGCAGAGGGTGGCTTAAATAGCCATAGTGCTACGTGTTATTTGGCCGTGGCAATAACAGGGTCAAATGGGAAGTAACCCGTTTTCAAACCCACCGCAGCATCGAGAGTGTACACTCGTGGGAAACGGTGGTTTGAAAAAGTAGAAGAAAAAGAAGCTAATTGCGCGCGTGGGAATCCATGGTCATATATATTATATGAACAAAAAGAGACAATTTTTGAATAGTTTGTGGCCATTTTGCATGATAAAAATAAATTTATCCCTTAAAAATTTGGTCTTTTGCTATGCAATGTCAATTGATTTCAAACGATGCAAAAATAGAGAGTCAACACGTTCACAAAAAACAGAGCAAACGATGCAATTCTACGGCCCAACCAGAGCTTGGTTTCCTTTTGGGCCCAATAACAACGTTTTTTCCGAGGAGTCAGTGGTGGGCGAGCAGCCGAGCACAACCAATAGGATCGCCTCTCATGGATCGCCCCACGATCCAACGATGCGGAGCCATCCTTGTGATCCAACGGCGTGGAGCCTGCACGCAGCCAGCCGACCTAATTCCTTCTAGAAGACTAGATCCGAGGGCCGTCGCTTGGCATGAGGGTATGATCGGACGGCTGGCGTTGGGAGCTAGGGTTAGGCGAAACCCCGTGGGGTTCAGAGGGGTTTTGAGCTGGTCAACGGGGTTTTGAAGGCTTTGACTGAGCATAACTAATTTTGAAAAAATCAATAAATATGAAACCTTGGTCTATGGTCATTTTCATGAAAAAAAACCTAGCTATCACGATGGAGGTCAAATGAGCACCATTAATTTAAAAAAATCAAAAAATAAATATAAAACCTGCGCACAATGTTGTCTTATGTGACATGTTACCAACAAAAAATCATAAACATGGTCTATGGTCATTTTCATGAGAAAACCTTCACACATATGAGCTATCATGTACATGATTTCATAGAATTCAAGGAGAGGAGGTGGTGTTACCTTCTGTTTTTGAAAAATTAAAAAAAATCAAAAAAAATCATCAAAGTGAATAAGAAGGATCTGAAGTTAGTTTTCCATTTTCATATTTCAAAACGTGTTTTTAATAGTTTTTATATTAAAGCTTATGTTTCCAAAAGAAAATGTAAAAATATGAAAATTAATTCAAAAAATAGTGAGACTTCGAATCTACACTATGGAAAGTGAATATGTGTTAATAAAAAAACATTTGGCTCATTTACAGTAGGTCCAAAAAAACTTGATTACAAATGGGTTGTTTACCCTAGTCTGGGAGCTCATTTCTCAAATTCAAATTTATTTGACCTCCTCTAAATCACTTCAAATTTTGCACACAGGATCTCCTGCACAAACATAGATAGTTTGCCAAGGTTTTACTTGTTTTTGCATTTTCTTGAATTTATACTGTCCAGGTTTGCCAAGGTTTACATGATATCATTTGGAGCATGCATTTTGATTTCCTACACAACATGTGTGATCATTGTAGCACCTAAAATCATAGTTCACAACATCTAAACATAAGTAACCATAAATTTAGGACATACAAATATACCACAAGCAAATTTAAGGACAGACAAATATAGATAGCAATGAGATTACTAGAATAACCAATGAGATTCAGTTCAACATACCATAACCAACGAGATTCAGTTCAACAAACCAAAAGTAACCCAACAGTTCAACAAACCAAACCAAAAGTAACACAGCATCACATCATCGATCACTTCACGCTGGAGTCAGGGCCTTCGCGAGGGCGGCATGCTGCCCCCTGATCATGTAGTCCTCCCCGTGAATCACTACATCCTCAGCATGAGACGGAAGGTGATCGAAGCATCCATCCCTTGGCTTTGGCTTGGTGGTGTAGTAGCGGCAGTGCCACTTCTTGTACTTGTGGTTGTAGAATGAAGCAACTCCCTTGGCATTGATCTTCTCCACCTCCTTGGCTATGAAGGACGCGACGTTGCCCTTGTACACATCATCTCCAGAATTATACTACACACATGAATGAATTGCATTAATACATTATAGATTCATATACACCATGTCAAAGGAACTAAATGAACAAGGGATAGGCTTACCTCGTATTCAGAATCGTCACTAAACACCCCCTCGTACGGGTCATAGTCAGCCAGCTTCCTCTTTCTCCCCCCAACCATCATCCTCCTGAATATACAATTACATCCATCACTAGTAGCCAATTGAAAATTTAGATATGCACACATGACACATTGATCATAGGGCTAATATACTCCCAATATCAGAAATGTTTTAGAAGTGGGGTTTTTTTTATTTCTGTGCCCCTTAGCTCTATGCATTCAAAAACCACATCCATCACTAGTATATCAATGTATTAGATTTGTACTCACATTGATCAAAAACCCCAATATGGCGTTCAAATAACACACTGATCATCGGTCATGCACACACATTGAAGAACAGAGCTAATATAATTACATCTTGTGGACAAATTTATATACTAATGAATCAAATAACTTCTTAATCAATGGATTCCATTTGGGCATATGACATTCAAAACCCCAATCTGAGTAGCATTCAAAAACAAATCTAATAGGGACCCAATCTAAGGCAACGAATCTGAGTAGCATTAAAAACTCCAATCTGTGAGCACTAAAACAAATCTAATAAGCATCATAGCATTAAAAAACCCAATCTGTTCACAACATCTAGCATTTTGGCAAAGACATATCCAAAAACCCCAATCATTGCAGCACCTAAAATCATAGTTCACAACATAGCATTTTTGCAACGAATTTATCCAACAAACCCTAGTCCAAAAACCCCCATCCCCCCAACCCATACAAAGAACCCCGGCCAATCCGTCAAACCAACTACTCGAACCATCTGAACTACCATATGAAACACAATCTAACCAATGCAACTAGGGAGCAACTAACTCTACAAGCTAAGTAAGTGCAAATACCTGCTCCTCCATGGCAGGCGGCGCAATGGGGGCATCGGGATGGACTGTGCCGCTCGACGCCGTCACCTTCTGTAGCGATGAGGCAGAGCCCGCCACATCCGCAGCGGTTGTGAGTTTACCCGCACCGCCCTGGACGCCGCCAACATCCGCGGTCACCACGCCCTGACCCTGCAGCTCCACCACATCTCCGACAGCAGCGCCGGCGTCACCATGAGCGTCGGCCATCTGACAGATGGAGGCGATGAAGGTGAGGAAGAGGATGCAGTGGTGGAGAGCAAGACGGTGTGGTGGAGGCAGTGGACGAGAGCGAGACGACGCCAGTGGGGGAGAGGAAGGCGATGCGTCAGGGAGGGGATTTGGGGAAAAATGGTAGGGGCGATGGAGGTGGTTGCCCTCTTTATATGATGGGGCGTTTCGGGCATGTCCATGGACACGTGCTACCCCACGACCGCGGTCTTGCATGTGCCCATGTATACGTGGCCCCACTCTCAGCTAAGTCAAAGGCATTAACCCGACGGCAACGTCCGTTATAAACTGTTCTGAGGGTTTCGGCCAATGGAGTGGGGAAAGTGAGCAAAAGTTAACAAAGTGGGGTTGAATGAGTAGAGCTAAGGAACCAGGGGCACAGAAATAAAATTCCCAAGAAAATACCAGAGGGGGCCACCAGCCAGCCACAAGGGTGGAGGGCGCGCCCTACCCCCTGGGCGCACCCCCGTCCTTGTGGGCCCCCTGGCAGGCCTCTGACGCCCATCTTCTGCCATATGGTGTGTTTTGACCTGGAAAAAATAAGAACTGCCGACTCGAGGTAGAACCTGGGTAGAACCAATCTAGGGCTCCGGGGAGTTGTTCTGCCGGGGAAACATCCCTCCCGGAGGGGAAATCGAAGTCGTCGTCATCACCAATGATCCTCTCATCGAGAGGTGGTCAATCTCCATCAACATCTTCACCAGCACCATCTCCTCTCAAACCCTAGTTCATCTCTTGTATCCAATCTTTGTCTCAAAACCTCAGATTGGTACCTGTGGGTTGCTAGTAGTGTTGATTACTCCTTGTAGTTGATACTAGTTGGTTTATTCGGTGGAAGATTATATTTTCAAATCCTTAGTGATAATTAATACTCCTCTAATCTTGATCATGAATATTCTTTGTGAGTAGTTACATTTGTTTCTGAGGACATGGGAGAAGTCTTGTTATAAGTAATCATGTGAATTTGGTATTTGTTCTATATTTTGATGAGATATATGTTGTCTCTCCTCTAGTGGTGTTATGTGAACGTCGACTACATGACACTTCACCATTATTTGGGCCTAGGGGAAGTCATTAGGAAGTAATAAGTAGACGATGGTTGCTAGAGTGACAGAAGCTTAAACCCTAGTTTATGTGTTGCTTCGTAAGGGGCTGATTTGGATCCATATGTTTCATGCTATGGTTAGGTTTACCTTAATTCTTCTTTGGTAGTTGCAGATGCTTGCGAGAGGGGTTAATCATAAGTGGGAGGCTTGTCCAAGGAAGGCAGCACCCAAGCACCGGTCCACCCACATACCAAATTATCAAAGTAACAAACGCGAATCATATGAGCATGATGAAAACTAACTTGACAACAATTCCCATGTGTCCTCGGGAGCGCTTTGCTTTATATAAGAGTTTGTCCAGGCTTGTCCTTTGCTACAAAAAGGATTAAGCTACCTCACTGCACCTTGTCTACTTTTGTTACTTGTTACCTGTTACAAATTATCTGATCACACAACTATCTGTTACCGATATTTTCAGTGCTTGCAGAGAACACCTTGCTGAAAACCGCTTGTCATTTCCTTCTGCTCCTCGTTGGATTCAACACTCTTACTTATCGAAAGGACTACGAAAGATCCCCTATACTTGTGGGTCATCATGCATCCAATGGCTGGCGATCGAAGTAGTCTGCCTCAGGTGGGAACTCTGGCTTCGACGACGACTGGTCTAGCCTGTTGCTTGAAGTGAACCGCGACGATGTGGAGGAGGTCACCCTACGCATCGCATTGAGGCATTCGGTCATCGACCAAGGCGGATCCGGCAGGGGTGGATCCACTTCGCCAGCTCCCATCGATGCAGCACGGGTGACATCGCCAGCCCTTCACGCCCCGCACGCAGCTCCAGCCACTCTGCTCTGCTCTTCCATGTACGTTGCTGATACGTCCATTTTGCATCATGTTTTCCTACTGTTATTTATGATGTTATTTATCCATAATAATGCTTTTGGAGTAATTCTAATACCTTTTCCCTCATAATATGCAAGGTATACGCAAAGAGGGAGAATTCTGGCAGCTGGAAATCTGGACTTGGAAAGCTACGTCGAGCTACCTATTCTGCACAACTCCAAACAAGTTGAAACTTCACGAAGATTTTTTATGGAATATATGAAGAATTTTGGAGCAAATAAGTACTAGAGGGGCCCCACCAGGTGGGCACAACCCACCTGGGCGCGCCAGGGAACCCAGGCTCGCCCTGGTGGGTTGTGCTCACCCAGGCCCACCTCCGGTGCCCATCTTCTGGTATATAAGTCATTTTGACCTAGAAAAAAATAAGGAGAGGACTTTCGGGACGAAGCGCCGCCGTCTCGAGGCAGAACTTGGGTAGGAGCACTTTTGCCCTCTGGTGGAGCGATTCCGTTGGGGGAACTTCCCTCCCGGAGGGGGAAATCATCGTCATCATCATCACCAACAACTCTCCCATCTTGGGGAGGGCAATCTCCATCAAAATCTTCAACAACACCATCTCATCTCAAACCCTAGTTCATCTCTTGTGTTCTAATTTGTTACCGGAACTATAGATTGGTGCTTGTGGGTGACTAGTAGTGTTAATTACATCTTATAGTTGATTACTATATGGTTTATTTGGTGGAAGATTATATGTTCAGATCCAATATGCTATTTCATACCCCTATGATCTTGAGCATGATTATCATTTGTGAGTAGTTACTTTTGTTCTTGAGGTCACGGGAGAAATCATGTTACAAGTAATCATGTGAACTTGATATGTGTTCGATATTTTGATAGTATGTACGTTGTGATTCCCTTAGTGGTGTCATGTGAACGTCAACTACATGACACTTCACCATATTTGGGCCTAAGGGGATGCATTGTGGAGTATCAATTAGATGATGGGTTGCGAGGGTGACAAAAGCTTAAACCACAGTTTATGCGCTATTCCGCAAGGGACCGATTGAATCCAAAAGTTTAATGCTATAGTTAAAATTTATTCTTAATACTTTTCTCGTAGTTGCGGATGCTTGCGGGAGGGTTAATCATAAGTAGGAGGTTTATTCAAGTAAGAATAGCACCTAAGCACCGGCCACCCACATATGAAATTATCAATGTAGCGAACACGAATCAAACCAACATTGTGAAAGTGACTAGATGGAAATCCCGTGTACCCTCAAGAACGCTTTGCTTATCGTAAGAAACTGTTTTGGCCTATCCTTTGCCTCAAAAGCATTGGGCTACCTTGCTGCACTTTTGCTACTATTATTTTATGTGCTCATTAAAAATTATCTTGCTATCAAACTACTCCACTACTTACAATTTGAGCACTTGTAGACATTACCTTGCTGGAAACCACTTGTCATTTCCTTCTTCTCCTCGTTGGGTTCGACACTCTTACTTATCGAAAAGAGATACAATTGATCCCCTATACTTGTGGGTTATCAAGGCTATTTCCTGGCGCCATTTCCGGGGAGTGAAGCACCTTTGGTAAGTGGAATTTTGTAAGGAAACATTTATATAGTGTGCTGAAATTTATTGTCACCTTGTAGCGACCAGACCTCAAACGGTCCAATCTCTGTGCTCCGGTGTCATCCCTGGATCAGTAATGCTGACACCACATAGTACTTGAAGGATTTATAACAGAGTAGCAATCACACACTTATTACATCGAGTGTCTCAAAAGAGAACTTATTACAATAAACATGGCTTAAGGCCATCTAAACGATAACAGCGGAAGGCTTGGAAGATAAGTGAGTCCATCAACTCCAACGACATCACTGAGTATAGAACCACGACCTAAAAGCACCTTACTCGTCGTCTGAAAAATCTGCAACATGAACGTTGCAGCCCGAAACGGGTCAGCACATGGAATATGCTAGCAATGTAACACATAGAGAGCAAAGAAAGAATAAGGCTATACTATATGCATATTTGGCTGGTGGAAAGCTCTATGGTTATAGTTTTGCGTAAAGCCAATTTGTCCCTACTGCAAAGGAATAAATTTTATTTAACTATCATGGTGGTTGTTAAACATTGAGAGTGTAGACACCCTCTCAATCCCAATTAAGCATCATCATTAAAACCCAACAAAATTATTTAGAGTAACATGATGAGATTCACATGATAATCCAAGTACTAGATACTCAAGTTGTCCATAACCGGGGACACGGCTAACCATGATTAGTTTATACACTCTGCAGAGGTTTGCGCACTTTTCCCCACAAGACTCGATCTCCTCCATTGGGATTCTCGCACTACATGGTGTTTGAGAAACGGATGACCGAGACATAGTCTTTCAGAAGCGCTAGCACCTTACGATCGGGTAGACCATTACACCTACTTTCCCCTACATCTACTAGTCTACCATTGTAAGAGTTCGCACAACTTAATCAACTATGCTAGAGCCCATAGTAGCTTGTGGCTACACACGGAAGTTTCTAGTATGAATAATCTCATGATCCCTTTGAGCCTGGGTGGCGGTCCAAAAGAAAAACTAGCAATCGCTGGAATACCCAGGTGCCTCAATCCACCCAGATGTGTATTTAAGTTGCCACCCTAGATAAACCATTAATTTAGCAAACTCACATCTGTCATGGATACACTCACCCAATCCACGTCTACTAGCATAGCATAGCAATATAAGCAAACCTAGAAGTAACTCCCAAAGGTTTGATAGTAACAGGTAATAGGTACTACCTCATCTACTTCCCCAAACCCACAATTTAATTAGATCCTAATCATGCAATGTGTGAGAGTTGATCTAATGCAATAAAACTGGGTAGTAGGAGGTATGCTCAAAGTGTTACTTGCCTTGTCGACGATCCGTGAAACCTAACGATTCGAAGTAGCAAGCGGCGCACTCCGGGTACTCTATCGCAAACAAACAAGCATACAATAAGTACTCAACTAATGCATAGGTAAAGCTCAAATAAGAGAACTAACCAGAAAGTTCAACTTAAGAACTCCGGTTGGCAAAAAGAATCAAATCGAACGAAGCAACGAAAGACAAACGGCAAAAGAAACAAGCTTCGTTATACTATTCGGGGTCTAGGTCAAATTTTATAGAGGCAAAAACTGGTTTGAGTTGGTTAAACGGAAAGAGGGTTTCGAGACGAAACTCCAGGCGCTTGAATCGCCTGATTCCGATTAATGAGCAAAAAGTTATACTAAAATGAAAATCGGATCAGAAATCACGATCAGAAAAATCACGGATTTAATCCGAGAAAAAGAAAACGACGAACAGATTAACGAACGACCGTTCGTTATCTGGATCTAAACGAAGAATGCGTTCGTTAAAATGAACGAACGAGCGAACGCTCGCTAAATAACTAAACCGAGAAAAAACCGATCTATCTAAAAAACGAATCTAAAAAAACCAAAAATGAAACCGGTGAAAACCAACGGTTTTCTAAAAAAACGGCGGGCGGTTCGACCTCGTCGGCGGTGAGCTCCGGCGGCGGCGGCTCCGACGCGGCGCGGCACGGGTTTGGGCGGGCGGCGCGGCTTGGGCTGGGGCGGCCCGGGTGGCGCGCTATATAAAGCCCCCGGCCAGGCGGAGTCCTGGCCGGAGACGGCCCAAGGTCGGTTCGGATTTTTTTAAATAATTACGCTCAAAAAAAACAAAAGGAAAACTAAACGGACTCCAAAAATCCCGAAATAAATTTTTCCCAACTTCTAAAATCAAGCCGCACAGGATGAACATTTATTTGGGGCCTAAATGCAATTTTAGAAAATGTGCATTTTCCTAAATTCAAATAAAATAGCAAATAAATCCAAAATAAAATCTATTTGATTTTATTATTAAATCCTCAATATTTCTTTATTTTTGGGAAAGTCATTTTATTCCCTCTCTCATATTTTGTGATAGAAATAATTGAATATAAAATAAATAAAATCAAATGATCCTATTTTCAAAAGTTGAGAAAACTCAAATATGAAAATAACGAAATCCCCAACTCGCTTTGAGGGTCCTTGAGTTGCGTGAAATTTCTGGATCAACCAAAAATGTAATAAAATATGATATGCAATGATGATCTAGTGTATAACATTCCAAATTGAAAATTTGGGATGTTACACACCTGTTACTATGGAAAGCAATCCTTTGGGGGTTTGTTCAGGGTATCTTCAGCTTGACCGGGACCGGAACGACAATTAGCTACCCCTCAACCTATTGCACATACTGAAAATATTGAATATGAAATTCCTTCGGGTATGATAGAACAACTGCAAGCTAATCCTTATGCAGGAGATGGAACCGAACATCCTGATATGCACTTGATATATGTAGAACAAATTTGTGGATTGTTCAAGCTTGCAGGTTTACCCGGAGATAAAGTTATGAAGAAATTTTTCCCTTTATCTTTGAAGGGAAAAGCATTGTCATGGTATAGGCTATGCGATGATATTGGATCCTGGAATTGGAATCAATTGAAATTGGAGTTCCGTCCAAAATTTTATCCTATGCATCTAGTTCATCATGATCGGAATTATATATATAATTTTTGGCCTCGTGAAGGAGAAAGTATCGCTCTAGCTTGGTGGAGGCTGAAGTTAATGTTACACTCATGCCCCAATCATGAGCTCTCAAGAGAAATTATTATCCATAATTTTTATGCTCGTCTTTCTCGTAATGATCAAACCATGCTTGATACTTCTTGTCCTGGTCCTTTATGAGGAAGACTATTGAATTCCGGTGGGATATTTTGGAAGGAATTAAATGCAACTTTTAAGATTGGGAACTCGACAAAGTTAAAGAGTCAAGTATTAAACTTAAGTATGATTGTGTTAAATCTTTTATGAATACCAATATTTTCAAAAATTTAGCACTAAATATGGACTTGACTCTAAGATAGTAGCTTCCTTTTGTGAATCATTTGCGACTCATGTTGATCTCCCTAAAGAGAAGTGGTTTAAATATCACCCACCTATTAAAGAAGAAATTAAAGAACCGGTACCAGTTAGAGAAGAAACTATAATTTATAATGTTGATCCAGTTGTTCCTACTGCTTATATTGAGAAACCACCTTTCCCTGTTAGGTTAAAGGAACATGCTAAAGTCTCAACTGTGGTCAATAAAAGCTATATTAGAACACCTAAACCTGATGAGAAAATTAAAGTAGAACCTAGTATTTCTACGGTTAAGGATCTCTTGGAAGAAAATGTGGATTGGCATGTTATTTACTTTTGTGAAGAAGCTGCTAGAGTTGCCAAACCTGATAAAAAGGATAAACATAGACCTGTTGTTGGCATGCCTGTTGTCTCATTTAAAATAGGAGATCAGTGTTATCATGGTTTATGTGACATAGGTGCTAGCGTGAGTGCTATTCCTTTTTCCTTATATCAAGAAATCATGAATGACATAGCACCCGCAAAGATAGAAGACATAGATGTTACTATCAAACTTGCTAATAGAGACACTATATCACCAATTGGTATTGTTAGAGATGTTGAAGTCTTGTGTGGGAAAATAAAATACCCTAGTGATTTTCTTGTTCTTGGTTCCCCACAAGATTAATTTTGTCCCACTATCTTTGGTAGACCTTTCTTGAACACCGTTAATGCTAGAATAGACTATGAGAAACAAACTATCGGTGTTAGTTTTGGTGATGAGTCTCATGAGTTTAATTTTTCCAAGTTTAGTAGAAAACTTCATGAAAAAGAATTGCCTAGTAAAGATGAATTAATTGGTCTTGCTTCTATTGTTGTCCCACCTACTGATCCTTTAGAACAATATTTCCTAGACCATGAAAATGATTTACATATGCATGAAAGAAATGAAATAGATAAGATTTTCTTTGAACAATGTTCTTCGCTTAAACACAATTTGCCTATTGAAACTCCAGGAGGTCCTCCTCCACCTAAAGGTGATCCTGTCTTTGAATTAAAAAAATTGCTAGACACTTTGAAATATGCTTATCTTCATGAAAAGAAGATATATCCTGTTATTATTAGTGCTAACCTTTCAGAACATGAAGAAGAAAGATTATTGAAAGTTCTAAGGAAGAACTGAGCTGCTATTGGATATACTCTTGATGATTTAAAGGGCATTCGTCCCACTCTATGTCAGCACAAGATTAATATGGAACCTGATGCTAAACCCATTGTTGATCACCAACATTGGTTAAATCCAAAAATGAAGGAAGTGGTAAGAATGGAAATCTTAAAACTTCTGGAAGTAGGTATAATCTATCCTATAGCTGATAGTAGATGGGTAACTCATGTTCATTGTGTCCCTAAAAAGGGAGGCATTACTGTTGTTCCTAATGATAAGAATGAACTTATTCCACAAAGAATTGTTACAGGCTATAGAATGGTAATTGATTTTAAAAAATTAAACAAAGCAACTAGAAAAGATGATTACGCTCTGCCTTTTATTGATCAAATGCTAGAAAGATTATCTAAGCACACACATTTTTCTTCCTTGGTGGATATTCTGGTTTTTCACAAATACTTGTTTCTCAACCTGATCAAGAAAAGACCACTTTTATTTGTCCCTTTGGAACTTATGCTTATAGACGTATGCCTTTCGATTTATGCAATGCACCTGCTACCTTTCAAAGATGTATGACTGCTATATTCTCTGACTTTTGTGAAAATATTGTTCAGGTTTTCATGGATGACTTCTCTGTTTATGGGAAGTCCATTGTTTAAGCAATCTTGATCAAGTTTTGCAGAGATGTGAACAAACAAATCTTGTCTTGAATTGGGAGAAGTGCCACTTTATGGTTAATGAAGGTATTGTCTTGGGACATAAAATTTCTGAAAGAGGTATTGAAGTGGACAAAGCTAAGGTTGATGCAATTGAGAAAATGCCATGTCCTAAAGATAACAAAGGTATCCGTAGTTTCTTAGGTCATGCTGGTTTCTATAGGAGATTTATCAAAGACTTCTCTAAAATTTCTAGGCCTCTTATGAATCTTTTGCAAAAGGATATTCCTTTTGTTTTTTATGATGATTGTTTAGAAGCCTTTGAAACACTCAAGAAAGCCTTAAATTCTGCACCTATTGTTCAACCACCTAATTGGAACTTGCCTTTTGAAATTATGTGTGATGCTAGTGATTATGCTGTTGGTGTTGTTCTACGACAAAGAGTTGATAAGAAACTCAATGTTATTCATTATGCTAGTAAAACTCTAGACAGTGCTCAAAGAAATTATGCTACTACTAAAAAGGAATTCTTAGCAGTAGTGTTTGCTTGTGATATATTTAGACCGTACATTGTTGATTCAAAAGTAATTGTTCACACTGATCATGCTGCTATTAACTATCTTATGTAAAAAAGATGCTAAACCTAGACTTATTCGATGGGTTCTCTTGCTACAAGAATTTGTTTTACATATCACTGATAGAAAAGGAGCTCGGAACCCCGTAGCTGATAACTTGTCTAGGCTTGAAAATGTGCCTGATGGCCCACTACCTATTGATGATAGTTTTCCTGATGAGCAGTTATCTGCAATAAATGTTGCTCACAACACTCCTTGGTATGCTGACTATGCTAATTACATTGTTGCTAAATATTTACCACCTAGCTTTACATACCAACAAAAGGGAAAATTCTTCTATGATTTAAGACACTACTTTCGGGATGACCCATGTCTTTATAAAGAAGGAGTAGATGGTATTATTGGACGTTGTGTTACCTGAGCATGAACAGGGACAAATCCTACGGAAATGTCACTCCAAAGCTTATGGAGGGCATCATGCTGGAGATAGAACTGCTCACAAGGTATTGCAATTTGGATTTTAATTTATTGGCTAACTCTCTTCAAGGATGCCCGTAAGTTCGTCTTATCTTGTGATGAATGCCAAAGAATAGGTAATATCGGTAAGCGTCAATAAATGCCTATGAATTATTCACTTGCTGTTGAACCATTTGACATTTGGGGATTTGATTAGATGGGACCTTTTCCTTCAGGTATACACATATTTTGGTTGCCGTTAATTATGTTACTAAATGGGTAGAAGCTATTCCAACCAGTAGTGCTGATCACAACACCTCTATTAAAATGCTTAAGGAAGTTATTTTCCCAAGGTTTGGAGTCCCTAGATATTTAATGACTGATGGTGGTTCAAACTTTACTCATGGTGCTTTCTGTAAAATGCTTGCCAAGTATGATGTTAATAACCATAGAATTGCATCACCTTATCATCCTCAGTCTAGTGGTCAAGTTGAACTTAGCAATAGAGACATAAAATTAATCTTGCAAAAGACTGCCAATAGGCCCCGAAAGAATTGGTCTAAGAAATTAGATTATGCACTTTGGGCTTATAGAACATCACACAAAAATCCTATGGGTATGTCTCCTTATAAAATGGTTTATGGAAAAGCTTGTCATTTGCCTCTTGAATTAGAACATAAAGCATATTGGGCAATCAAAGAACTCAACTATGATTTCAAACTTGCCAGTGAAAAGAGGTTATTTGATATTAGCTCATTAGATGAATGGAGAACCCAAGCTTATGAAAATGCAAAGTTGTTTAAAGAAAAAGTCAAAAGATGACATGACAAGAGAATCCAAAAGCGTGAGTTTAAAGTAGGCGAATATGTTCTTTTGTAAAACTCTAGTTTCAGATTCTTTGTAGGAAAACTCCTCTCAAAATGGGAAGGCTCCTATGTCATCGAGGAGGTTTATCGTTCTGGAGCCATCAAAATAAATAATGTCGAAGGTACTAACCCAAAGGTTGTTAATGGGCAATGTATAAAACATTATATCTCAAGTATGCCCATTAATGTTGAAAGTAATATTATCCAAACTTCGACACCGGAAGAACACATAAAAGAGTCCTTCCGGGATACTCTAGAATCATGAAAATAAGGAGGTGCGTGATACGGTAAGTAAACGGACTCCGAAAAATCCGCAAAAATATTTTTTGTCAGTTTTAGAATATTTAGAAAAATAGGAAAATAAGAAACTTCCACGAAGTGTACCCTGGTGGGAACAAGACACCAGGGCATGCCTGGCTTGCCAGGCGCGCCCAGGTGGGTCCTTCAGGACTTCGTTTTTCTACAGCTTGCTTGTTTCTCACGATAAAAAAATCTTTATATACCCCTGAACCTATACCATCATATCACTGAGAAATCTTCTGTTTTCTTTTCTTGCTGTTTCCTATCAGATCTGAAAAGATGTTGTCCCAAGACTCCGAGGGTGAGAGCTATGCTGCTGATTTCATTGCAAACCCCAAGTCCTATGGGGATGTGGAGCACTATGGCTGGACCACGGAGGAAGAGGAAAACTATTATCCTAGGGAGAAGCATGAGACGAGCTCAGATGAAGACGAACCTCCGCTACCTCAACCTGGGGACATGCATGTGGAATTCAAGAAGTCAAGCCTCCCCAATAAATCAAATAGGCCTAAGGTTCAGTTTATACCTTTTCGCCTTTTGTAGGAATGCAAGCAGGACCTATATAAGAGGGTATTGGAGCTCGAGCAGGAGGTCGGTGAATTGAAGGAGGAAAATTCCATCCTCAAGCATAAGCTAAGGAAGAAAGGCAAACCCTCTACATCATCACCACCACCTTCTTCTTCATCACCAAAAGAGAATTGAGTATCGGGTATGGACACTCCCCTTGGCTTCCGCCAAGCTTGGGGGAGGTGCCTCGGTATCGTATCATCCCCACTATATTTTGCCTTTATTTATTTTAGTTCAATCTTTTCCTATAGATGAATGAAAGTTTAGTTTGATCCTTTCTTTTCGAGAGTTTCCTTAGTGATCTATCCTTGTAATCGTGTGCGAGATGTATAATAAAGTTTAGTTTGAGTTTTTGCTTTCTTTACTTTCATGTTGCAATAAAAAGGAAGGAAATAAATGAAAGAACGGAAATAAACGAAAAAGATCATATGCTAATCTTATGGTAGGTGACGACACCACATAAGGAAAAGTATAAGTAGAAAATTTTGTTAGAGATTGACAAACATAGCATTTGTCAATGATGCAACTCATGAAAGAATTAATAAGGGAAGAGAAGATTCACATATAAATATACTATCCTAGAAATCTTTTGTAATTGTGAGCCCTCATCAAAATATTATATGCTAAAATTGTTGATGTTGGATAATTAAGACAACTTAATGATTTATGTTTGTCTATATTCACATAGAATTCATATTGTCATAGATCCTTTAATAGGTGGTGCTTGCCCCTATCTTTGCTAGCCAAAAATTCCACACTAAGTAGAGATACTACTTGTGCATCCAAAAACCCTTAAACCCAAATCTTATTTTCAAGAGTCCACCATACCTACCTAGGGATTGAGCAAGATCCCTCAAGTAAGTTGTCATCGGTGCAAAAAGGCAATAAAAATTGCTTCTAAAAGTGTGAGATCATTTAGTGTAAGAGAAAATTGAGCGTTGCACGAACTTGTGATGGTGAAGAATAAAAGCGACAGACTGCATAATAAAGGTCGCTATCACAAGGGGCAATGCAACGTGACGTTCTTTTGCACAAAGGGGATGAGCGTACAAACAAATAAGCACATGGAAACCTCTGCTTCCCTCTGCAAAGGGCCTATCTTTTACTTTTATGTATTTACTTTTATGCAAAGAGTCAAAGTTTTCTCTCTATTCCTTTTTATTTTCTCCTTTGGCAAGCATCATGTGGTGAGGAAATATCTAGGCACATATGTCCAGTTGAATATAGATATCATGAGTTATTATTGTTGACATCACCCTTCAGGTGAATACGTTGGGAGGTGAAACTATAAGCCCCTATCTTTCTATGTGTCCGGTTGAAACGTTTTGCTCATGTGTACGCGGTGAGTGTTAGCAATCATGGAAGACTATATGATGGTTGAGTATGTGGACTTGCCTAAAGGCTCCATCATGTGACCCTTCCTAAAAAGATGATGAATTGTAGTTGCAAAGTTGACTGAGAACATAGTTTGTTGGTTTCTAATAGAGTTTTTGCTTTATACTTCAATAGTGTGATGAATTGTCACTTATTCATGAGAAGTCTATGAAAAAAGTTCTATGATAAGAGTCTTATTTTTAAGTTTGTTGCTGTTATAATAATAAACATGATGCTTCTATGTCCGTATTTTGTTTTTATCAACACCTCTCCCTCTAAGCATGTGGACATTTTTTTCGATTTTGGTTTTCGCTTCAGGACAAGTGAGGTCTAAGCTTGGGGGAGTTGATACGTCCATTTTGCATCATGTTTTCCTACTGTTATTTATGATGTTTTTATCCATAATAATGCTTTTTGGAGTAATTCTAATGCCTTTTCTCTCATAATATGCAAGGTATATGCAAAGAGGGAGAATTCCGACAGCTGGAAATCTGGACCTGGAAAAGCTATGTCAAGCTACCTATTCTGCACAACTCCAAACAAGCTGAAACTTCACGGAAAATTTTTATGGAATATATGAAGAATATTGGAGCAAATAAGTACCACAGGGGGTCCCCCCAGGTGGGCACAACCCACCTGGGCGCGCAAGGGAGCCCAAGCGCGTCCTGGTGGGTTGTGCTCACCCAGGCCCACCTCCGGTGCCCATCTTCTGGTATACAAGTCATTTTGACCTAGAAAAAAATGAGGAGAGGACTTTCGGTAAGGAGCGCCGCCGTCTCGAGGCCGAACTTGGGCAGGAGCACTTTTGCCCTCCGGCAGAGCGATTCCGCCAGGGGAACTTCCCTCCCGGAGGGGAAAATCATCGTCATCATCATCACCAACAACTCTCCCATCTTGGGGAGGGCAATCTCCATCAACATCTTCAAAAACACCATCTCATCTCAAACCCTAGTACATCTCTTGTGTTCAAACTTGTTACCGGAACTATAGATTGGTGCTTGTGGGTGACTAGTAGTGTTGATTACATCTTGTAGTTGATTACTATATGGTTTATTTGGTGGAAGATTATATGTTCAGATCCAATATGCTATATAATACCCCTCTGATCTTGAGAATGGTTATCATTTATGAGTAGTTACTTTTGTTCTTGAGGTCACGAGAGAAATCATGTTACAAGTAATCATGTGAACTTGATATGTGTTCGATATTTTGATAGTATGTATATTGTGATTCACTTAGTGGTGTAATGTGAACGTCGACTACAAGACACTTCACCATATTTGGGCCTAAGGGAATGCATTGTGGAGTAGCAATTAGATGATGGGTTGCGAGAGTGACAGAAGCTTAAACCCCAGTTTATGCGCTATTCTGTAAGGGACCGATTGGATCCAAAAGTTTAATGCTATGGTTAGAATTTATTCTTAATACTTATCTCGTAGTTGCGGATGCTTGCGGGAGGGTTAATCTTAAGTAGGAGGTTTGTTCAAGTAAGAACAGGACCTAAGCACCGGTCCACCCACATATCAAATTATCAAAGTAGCAAACACGAATCAAACCAACATGGCGAAAGTGACTAGATGAAAATCCCGTGTACCCTCAAGAATGCTTTGCTTATCATAAGAAACCGTTTTGGCATGTCCTTTTCCTGAAAAGGATTGTCCTACCTTGTTGCACTTTTGCTACTATTATCGTTACTTGCTCATTACAAATTATCTTGCTATCAAACTACTCTGCTACTTACAATGTCAGCACTTGCAGACATTACCTTGCTGGAAACCACTTGTCATTTCCTTCTTCTCGTCGTTGGGTTCGACACTCTTACTTATCGAAAAGAACTACAATTGATCTCCTATACTCGTGGGTCATCAGCTGCCCACCAATAGCACCCTTTGCTCCGGAGGTGGTGCCTGGCCACCGCTGGGTCCTCGTGCCCGCACCGGGGCTGGCGCGCACTCGGACGCCCGAGTCGGTGGCACGAGTGATACGTCCATTTTGCATCATGCTTTTATATTGATATTTAATGCATTATGGGCTGTTATTACACATTATATCACAATACTTATGCCTATTCTCTCTTATTTTACAAGGTTTACATGAAGAGGTAGAATGCCGACAGCTGGAATTCTGGGCTGGAAAAGGAGCAAATATTAGAGACCTATTCTGCACAACTCCAAAAGTTCAGAAACTTCATAGAGCATGTTTTTGGAATAAATTAAAAATATTGGGCGAGGAAAGTACCAGAGGGGGGCCACTAGCCATCCACAAGGGTGGAGGGCACGCCCCCCGACCTTGTGGCCCCCCTGGCAGGTCTCTGGTGCCCATCTTTGGCTATATGGTGTCTTTTACCCTGGAAAACATCAAGAAGAAGCTTTCGGGAGGAAGCGCCGCCATCTCGAGGCGGAACCTGGGCAGAACCAATCTAGGGCTTCGGCGGAGCTGTTTTATCAAGGAAACATCCCTCTAGGAGGGGCAAATCGTCACCATCTCCTCTCATCAAGAGGGGGTCAATCTCCATCAACTTCTTCACCAGCACCATCTCCTCTCAAACCCTAGTTCATCTCTTGTATTTGATCTTGGTCCCAAAACCTCAGATTGGTACCTGTGGGTTGCTAGTAGTGTAGATCACTCCTTATAGTTGATGCTAGTTGGTTTATCCGGTGGAAGATCATATGTTCAGATCCTTAATGATAATTAATACTCCTCTGATTATGATTATGAATATGCTTTGTGACTGGTTACGTTTTTTCCTAAGGACATGGGAGAACTCTTGTTATAAGTATCATGTGAATTTGGTATTCGTTCGATATTCCTGATGAGATGTATGTTGTCTCTCCTCTAGTGGTGTTATGTGAACATTGACTACATGACACTTCACCATTATTTGGGCCTAGGGGAAGGCATTGGGAAGTAATAAATAGATGATGGGTGCTACCTCTTGAGCTTGCGTTGGTTTTTCCCTTGAAGAGGAAAGGGTGATGCAGCAAAGTAGCGTAAGTATTTCCCTTAGTTTTGAGAACCAAGGCATCAATCCAGTAGGAGACAACACGACAAGCCACCGAATACCTGCACAAACAAACACCAACTTGCAACCAATGCAACAAAGGGGTTGTTAATCCATTCACGGTTATTCGCAAAGTGAGATTTGATAGAGACGGATAATCGGTAAAGTAATATTTTTGGTATTTTTGGTCTATGAAACGGAAAGTAAAAGATTGCAAAAGAAAGTAAATAGGAAACTAGAATTGTAGATCGGAAACTTATATGATGGAAAATAGACCTGGGGGCCATAGGTTTCACTAGAGGCTTCTCTCAAGAAAGAAAATATTACGGTGGGTGAACAAATTACTACCGAGCAATTGATAGAAAAGTGCAAAGTTATGATGATATCTACGACAATGATCATGAATATAGGCATCACGTCTGTGTCAAGTAGATCGAAACGATTCTGCATCTACTACTATTACTCCCCACATCGACCGACTCCTACCTACATCTAGAGTATTAATTTCATAAGAATAGAGTAACGCATTAAGTAAGATGACATGACGTAGCAATATGATGAAAACCCCATCTTGTTATCCTTGATGGCAACAATACAATACGTGCCTTGCTGCCCCTACTGTCACTAGGAAAGGACACCACAAGATTGAACCCAAAGCTAAGCACTTCTCCCCTTGCAAGAAAAACCAATCTAGTTGGCCAAACCAAATTGATAGTTCGAAGAGACTTGCAAAGATATCAAATCATGCATATAAGAATTCAGAGGAGATTCAAATAATATTCATAGATAAGCTGATCATAAATCCACGATTCATCGGATCTCGGCAAACACACCGCAAAAGAGTATTACATCGAATAGATCTCCAAGAACATCAAGGAGAATCAAAGAGAGAGAAGAAGCCATCTAGCTACTAGCTATGGATTCGTAGGTCTGTGGTAAACTACTCACTCTTCATCGGAGAGGCAATGGTGTTGATGTAGAAGCCCTCCGTGATCGAATCCCCATCTGGCAGGATGCCAGAAAAGGCCCCTAGACGGGATCTCACGGGTATAGAAGGTTGCGGCGGTGGAAAAATGGTTTCGTGGCTCCCTTGGAAGTTTTTGGGGTATGAGAGTATATATAGGAGGAATATCTAGGTCAGTGATACATCTCCAACATATCTATAATTTTTGATTGTTCCATGCTATTTTATTATCAATCTTGGATGTTTTATAATCATTTTATATCATTTTTGGTACCAACCTATTGCCATAGTGCCAAGTGCTAGTTCCTGTTTTTTCCATGTTTTTTACATCACAGAAAATCAATATCAAACGGAGTCCAAATGCCACGAAACTTTACAGAGATTTTTATGGACTATATGGAAGATATTGGGCCCTGGTTGCACCTGGGGAGTCCCGAGGAGGGGACAACCCACCAGGGCACGCCAGGAGGCCCAGGCGCGCCCTGGTGGGTTGTGCCCACCTCGGGTGCCCCCCGGACCGCCTCTTTCCTCTATAAATACCCAATATTCCCAAAATCCTAGGGGAGTCGACAAATATTCATCTAGCCACCGCAGAGTCCAGAACCACCAGATCCAACCTAGACACCATCACGGAGGGGTTCACCACTTCCATTGGTGCCTCTCCGATGATGCGTGGGTAGTTCTTTGTAGACCTTCGGGCCCGTAGTTAGTAGCTAGATGGCTTCATCTCTCTCTCTCTCTCTCTCTTGATTCTCAATACAGTGGTCTCTTGGAGATCCATATGATGTAACTCTTTTGTGGTGTGTTTGTTGGGATCAATGAACTTTGAGTTTATGATCCGATCTATCTTTTTATATCCATGAAAGTATTTGAGTTTCTTTGATATCTTTTATGCATGATCTCTTATAGCCTTGTATTTCTTCTCCGATATTTGGGTTTTTTCTGGCCAACTTGATCTATTTATCTTGCAATGGGAAGAGGTGCCCGGTAGTGGGTTCAATCTTACGGTGCTTGATCCCAGTGACAGAAAGGGAACCGACATGTATTTATCGTTGCTACTAATTAAGGATAAAAAGATGGGATCTATATCTACTGCCATAGATAAACGGATCTCATCTACATCATGGCATCGTTCTTATTGCATTACTCCATTTTTCCATGAACTTAATACACTAGATGCATGCTGGATAGCGGTCGATGTGTGGAGTAATAGTAGCAGATGCAGGCAGGAGTCGGTCTACTAATCATGGATGTGATGCCTATGTAATGATCATTACCTGGACATCGTCATAATTATTTGAGGTTCTATCAATTGCCCAACAGTGATTTGTTTACCCACCGTTTGCTATTTTTCTCGAGAGAAGCCACTAGTGAAACCTACGGCCCCGGGTCTTCTTTCTCATATATTTGCCTTTGCGATCTACTTTTCTCTTGCTTTTATTTTCAGATCTATTAAACCAAAAAACCCGAAAATACTTTGCTGCACTTTATTTTATTTGCGATCTATTTATTCAATCTATCACAAATTTATCTCCCATCCACGCACCGTTTCTGGTGCCGTTACTCGAAAGGGATTGACAACCCCTTTAACACATCGGGTTGCGAGGTGTTGTTATTTGTGTGCAGGGGATGTTTACATTGTGTTTCTTGGTTCTCCTATTGGTTCGATAACCTTGGTTTCATATCTGAGGGAAATACCTACAACCGCTGTGCTACATCATCCCTTCCTCTTTGGGGAAATACCGACGTAGCTTCAAGCGACATCAGTCAGGAGGCCACAGAGGGGCCCATAAGGTTGGGGGGCGCGCCCCACCCCCTGGGCATGCCCTCCACCCTTGGGTACGCCTCGTGGCTCTTCTGACTTGCACTCCAAGTCTCCCGGGTGTCTTCTGGTCCAACAAAAATCATCGCGAAAGTTTTATTCCGTTTGGACTCTGTCATGGTTTTGTCACGGCAGATGTCCTCGTAAAAGGACTTAGTCGTGGAGCCATCGCTACGGGTTAGCTTAAAGGGGTTAAACCAGACAAGGGACACAAGAGTTTTATACTAGTTTGACCCCTTACGATGAAGATAAAGCCTACGTCTAGTTGTGATAGAATTGCTGGGGTTTCGATGACCAGGGAGCGAATCCGCTTTACCTAGCTCTCTAGTTGTTGTCTGTTGTCCCTAAACCGCCGCCGGGTCGTCCCTTTATATACACAGGTTGACACCCGTCGGTTTATAGAGTCCCGAGGCTGGATCATCAACGTGTCCAACTCGGTCTCTATCTCTCCTATTTTACCATACAAGTTACATGATAATGCCAGTTTACATCTACAGGCCTTAATCCGCCTTTGGGCCTTGGGCCTTTGTAAAGCGCCACCATCCTTGGTCTTCATGGGTTTCTAATCTTCATAGAGTTAACCCAGCCACTCCTGGCTGGTTTACATCCAGTACTAATATCCCCAACATTAGGCCCCAGATTGATTTGAATTTATTCATGTCAATCTTCAACACTTAGAAAAATTCTTCCTCTTGCACCTTCGCACGGACCTTGTAAACCGCCGTGACGTCATTCTCCGGATTTTTAGTAAACCGTCGTGACATCACCTTATTTATTTCAAACCAAAGATACCTCCTTTTATTAATGAGCATCCAACAATCGAGGCAACAATCTCGTTACCTACCCATTTTTGGGCTCCTTGATTCCCGCGCCTGTCGCTTATCTCTCTGTCTTTATAAATAGAGCGGACGACCCCTTCCTTCTCGTTCTGTTGCCCTCTCCTCTCTTCTTCCTCCTTGCGATACCTCTGCACCGGAGCGCCGCCATCGTCGTCGAGCTTCATCTCTGCCTCATCCCTTGCCGCTGCATCGACCTGAACGCTCCAGAGAAACGCGGCACCCCTCCGCTACCTTAACAGCTTCGGTAAGTCTTCCCCCTTTTCTTCATAGATCCCCTTTAGGGTTTCAGTGTTCATCGAAGTTCGTCGCAGCTCCGGTGCTGCTCTTCTTTTTTTCTTCCCAGTAGCATCAAAAACTAGTTAGATCCGCTAGCTCTTCGTGCGACTGTAGCCATAATTGTATTTTCCTCATTAGACTCCCCCTTTATATAGAGAACAACTTATCTGGATCTGCTGAACTGTTTAAGCACCAGAAGTTTAAACCTGAATATATTCCAATTTATGTCACACCTCAGATCTGGAATTTTCATATAAATCTGTGAAACCTGTTTCCCCTTACTTAGGTATTTTTAGATCTGTCCTCCTCACACCAATATAGGCGGTTTAACTTTTTCAAGTATGATAATCCGGCAGGCACCATTAGTCCCCTTTTAAACCGCCGATTCATTTATATTCCAGTGTAAAAATATGCATATACCTCCGCTTCTGGTCATTGCTTTACCATTCATAAACACTCTATCATAGGCGGTTTATAACTTCCTCCGATTTATCAATTTCACATGCTTGGATTCCTTTTCCCTCAACATGTTGTACCTTATGCATCACCATTAATGAATCATAAACCGGCATTATGTTTTTCCCATCTCTTCACTTGCACTGGCCAAACAGTTTTATTCCTGTAACTAGGTCCCTTCCCGGGTTACAGAGGAGCAATTGAACGGAATGGTTAAAATTGGTACCTTACCGAAGAAGAATGAGATCCGGTGGCGAGTTCCTGGGCCGGAAAACCCTCCTACCCCCAAACAGGGTGAAGTAGTGGTGTTTGTTGATCATATAGGCCGTGGCTTTAAACCGCCTAAATCTAAGTTTTCCCGAGATGTACTTGCCAGCTTTCAGCTCCACCCTCAAGACATTGGACCCAACTCAGTATCCAATATATGCAACTTTCAAGTTTTTTGTGAAGCGTACCTACAAGAAGAGCCAACTGTCGAGCTGTTCTGGGATTTCTTCCATTTAAACCATCGCACTGAATTTGTAGACGGACCCAACACTGAACTTGGCAGTGTCTCTATTCAAAAAAGGAAAGAGGTTGAGTTTCCTCATGCCAAACTTCACAGTCACCCAAAAGAGTGGAATCAAACTTGGTTCTATTGCAAACACCCTCTCCTGAAGATGAGAACCCTCTACCGGGTTATCGTGCTCACCGGCTCGCTAATACTCATCCGCTTCCGCAACTACAAAGTGCCCAGGACCGGGCCTCGTACGCACCTCAACTAGCCAAGCTTAGAGCCTTTATGGCCAACGGTTTAATAGGTGTGAACCTCGTCCATTGTTGGATATCCTAGAGTATCCTGTCGTTAAGTCGCCGCGCCGGTTTAATGTGCGAGTACACTGGTGATGTAGACTCCCAACGTCATATCAATATTGAGCTAACAGATGAAGAAGTCACTGAGTCTGTCAAGAAAATGTTGAATAAACCGGAAACTGTCTGCAGCAAGACCGGGTTAAGCCCCTTTTACACGCAAAACAAACCGCCCGCTGTAAGTATTGTCTGTGCTTCTGCTTTACACCTGATATTTTTGGACTGTGCAATCTTTGAATACCCTCTGCCCATTTTTAAACAGGGTGATGATCCGTTCTGGAAAAAGAAACCTCAAGAGAAAGCGGCGAATGTCGGATTTCGGGTTCCGGCAGACCCTTGAGGTTTGAACACTGGGGTGCGCGCGGAGATTTCGCCTCCTGCCTACCTGCACTCCTCTGCCTCGCTAGGATCTAAACTAAGGAAAGAACAACACAAGAGACACAGGGTTTATACTGGTTCGGGCCACCGTTGTGGTGTAATACCCTACTCCAGTGTGTGGTGTGGTGGATTGCCTCTTGGGCTGATGATGATGAACAATACAAGGAAGAACAGCCTCGCGAGGGTCTGTTCTTAGCTGGGCGATGAACTGCTGGGAGGAGCTCAGTCACCCTTCTCTCTCTCTCTCTACCTGAGCTTCTCTATCCTTCGGTCCCTCTCTTTTCTTCGGATCTCTCCGCCCCACCTCATCTTCTCTGTGGGTGGCTGGTCCTATTTATAGAGGCCCTTGTCCTCTTCCCAAATATCGAGCGGGAAGGGAGCCAACAATGGCGGGCTAATTTGAAGGGGGACAGCTAGTATCAGCTATCCTGACAAAAGTAGTCTTCGCCTGCGCAAAGCTCTGGTGATGACGCCGTCTTGGGCTCCACGGTGACCTCCGTCGCGTAGTCCTTCTGTTCTTGGTCTCGTTGCACCGAAATGGCAACCTTTGCCTGATGCCTCGGTACTCCGCGGCTGCGCTTGCCCCCTTTGCACCAAAGAGGAAGGGAGGACACTGCGCGGGCTGGCACCCGCCTGGCACCCCCGGTCGTCATGGCTTGCGTCACGGGCACCTCGTGAGGTACCCCACCTTGATCTCTCTGCCTCCTCATGAGCCAGCCTGACGAGGCCGCGCCTGAGGAAGCTCTACATCATCCGCCCCGCGAGGCTTGGCCCCTCGCGAGGGTCTTGGGTTTGTGTTGGTGAAGATGGGCCGCGCTGGGCCCCCCTTTGAGCCACGCCGCAGGCCGCAGGCAGGCAAGTCTGGGGACCCCCGTTCCCAGAACACCGACAGTAGCCCCCGGGCACAAGGCGCGCCCGGACTTGGCCGTGCAGGGAGGCGGAAGGGCAAGAGTGAAGCACCGCGGGCCCTAACAGCCTGCGGCCTTGGGCGTCGCGTGGCGGTTGATTGGACGTGGGTGCCCTAGCAACCGTGCGAGTTGATAAAGGAGCGGCATCCACCTAGGCTTTGCTTCTGAGGCCTGACGTCCGCATTTCTTGGATAGGCTGGCGCCCGCAGCAAAGAAGCCGAAGGGGGCTCCCGAGGTTCCACCCGTGGCAGCGCCTCTGCCTGCGAAGGAGGGTGACCGCGACGCACAGGCTTCTCCTGCCCGGTCATCCTCATGAGTCCTGGCTGAGCCGGCTGGGGCGAGCTCAGCCCCCACGGCCCAAGTGGCTCCCGAGGTGCTCTCGCCTGCCGCCGCCACTACAGTTGTCGGGGCGCGGCAGACTCCGCCTCAGGATGATGTGGCCGCGCTGCCGCCTTCTCCTCCTACTCCACCGGCTGCTGTCTCTCTGACTCCTTCTTCCGTTCTGGATCGTGCTGTTGCTGAGCTAGACCGACTGCGTCAGGATCTTCTTGGCGCCGACCCCCGCTTGGTGGCCGGGCGCTTGGAGCTGGCTTCAGGATGGGTTCGCTCCGACGCTTCGATTCGGGCGGCGCTGGTCCAGGCCTCGACGACATGCGACGAGGAGAAGCAGGCCATCCTTGAGGCGAAGGCTGCTCATGACGCAGCCCTGGGGGAGGTGGTCGACGTCCATGGTCGTTGCAAGGCGCTGGAGGGCGAACTGCAAGATTTGTGGGACCAGCTCGCGAATGAGGTCCGCCTTTGCGAAGAGCAGGAAGAAGGCGTGAAGGCTCGCGAGGCGGCTCTCAAGGAGAGGGAGGTCAAGCTCAAGAAACGCCGCGACCGCCTAGGCGCGCTGGAGCAGGAGTTGGGGGCGAGGAAGGCCGAACTGGACGACGAGGCCCTGGTTCTTGCCGAGGACCGCGTGGCCTTCGCGGAGATGGAGGCGAGGGCTCGCTCCTCACTGAGGACACTTTACGACAGCGGCCTGGAGAGCCCACTGGCTGGCGCCGAGGACGGCCCTACCAAGCTGCTTCCCTTCCTGGTTCACGCTCTTGAAGATGTCGCCCTTGGCCTTGGCCCCGCGGCCGAGGCCGAGGCGCGTGTCCTGTCTTCTGCAGCAATGACGCGGGTCCTCACCCACATCTACCTTCGCGATCCCGGTGTCGACCTCGACAGCCTGCTGGAGCCAGTGAGCGGCGAGCGTGCCGCTGCCGCTGCCGAGGCCGTGAAGGGTCGCGCAGAGGCCCTGTTGGGGAAGTTCCGGGCCTTCAGCACCAAGCCGAAGCAAGGCGCTGCCGACCCCACCGCTCCGTGAGGCGTACCCAATCCGCGCTGCTCCATCGCCGACAAGTGACTCCGTCGCGGCTCCTGTCCTGCCTTTAATTCCTGCACATGTATCATGCCTCGGGGAGGCGTTTAAACTTGCGTTTGGCATTGAGATAACAGTGTGGACTGTAATATTTGCTTTTGAATTCCTTGAAATTTGCGCCTTTCCTTCCTACTTGCTTATGTTCTACGCCGGCAGAGCCCGGCCCCGCGCATGCCTCACCCAGCGTTGGTCCCGACCGGAAACCAGGACGGGGCCAAGGAGTGAGGGGCCACGTGACAAGTTAGGCTCCTGAGTCGCGATGCTCAGGAGTCCCCCTTGGCGCACGAACAGCAAGTAGGGAGGTGTGATGCGGGTGGATCTACCGTTCTACGTCTGCAGAGCCCGGCCGCGCGCGTGCCTCACCCAGCGTTGGTCCCGACCGGAAACCAGGACGGGGCCACGGAGTGAGGGGCTACGTGACCAGTTAGGCTCCTGAGTCGCGATGCTCAGGAGTCCCCCTTGGCGCACGAACAGCAAGTAGGGAGGTGTGATGCGGGTGGATCCACCGTTCTACGTCTGCAGGGCCCGGCGCGCGCGTGCCTCACCCAGCGATGGTCCCGACCGGAAACCAGGACGGGGCCACGGGAGTGAGGGGCTACGTGACCAGTTAGGCTCCTGAGTCGCGATGCTCAGGAGTCCCCCTTGACGCTCAAACGGCCTTCGTACCTTGGCTCCGCTCGGGGAGAGACGCGCGACGAACCAGGCCCGGGGGGACCTAGCTGGGCGGCGTGCGTCTGGGTGTGACCCAGCCGCAGCCCCCATGCCCAGCCCCCTCGCGCGGCACTCCCGAGGGGAGGCGTTACGATGAGGCTAGACACTGAGCTCCGGGCTCCCTGAGGTTGGTGCGGCCCGGGGGCCACCCTTAGTTGTTTATCACCAGCGCGGAGCATAGCGCTACCGTATGTGTACGGGCATAGCCGCTCCTCGGCAGTGTCGTCAGCCAGCATGGTGCTTCCGCTAGTACGTGGGAGGGGGCCCCCCTCCGGGAGGAGCCCCTGGGGCGTGTACAGCCCCGCCCTGACACATGGCTGGCACGGTAGGGCCTGGTGAGGTGTATCTGGGCACCCGTGAGCCAGCGCGGGACTCACGGGTCCCTACCTCTAGGCGGGTTGCGCCTGGCACTGGGCCTTATCTTGTGATGTGTCCCTGCAAATTTGGTTAGATATCGACACTCTACGTCCTTGGGTCCCGGCCCTCGAGCTGGTCTCAGCCGTCGCTGGTATGCCAGGTCGCGATGCCATGGACAAGGCCAGAGGGTGATGGCTGGAGAGCCAGTAAGAGCCCTGAGTCGCGATGCTCAGGTACCCCCCCTTTAACGTGCAAGTGGTCGGCATGGAGAAGAAGAGGTGCCGTGGACCGGCATCAAATAATCAAGCATGGTGGGTCTAACGCATAATCGGAAATAAACGCAAATGGGATACATGCCGCTGGGCCTGGCCCGAGCGGCTTGGGGATCATGCAGCCCGAGGGGCGCCCCCAACAAGGTAAGCTAACAACATGGAATAAAAGGGGATACACGCCGCAGGGACGGACCCACGCGGCCTGGGAATAATGCAGCCCTGGGGGGGGGGGTGCTCCCAGCTGGAAATAAAACTCGAAAGATGTCACCTGATGATGTTGAGGACGAAGGAGCGTTGATGTAGCAGGCTCGGCGGGCTGCAGGAGCCGATCCTCACAAGCCCCCAGGCCCAGGGGCCTTAGGAGGCTCCGGAGACGCTGGCGGCTCCTCACGGGCCATCTCCATCCCTGCCAGGGCTGCGGAACGCCTGGCCTCTCGTGCCTCCGTGATGCCCCTCATGAGGCGCTGGTACGTGTCAGCCGCATTCGGCAAGCCGTAAGGCATGCGAACGTAGCTGTGGGGTGGGCCTTCGCAGCGCCCCACTCGCGAGGGCCAGAGGCGCTCCAGAGAGGCGACTCGGTTGAGCCCTGGTATGTCGATGCAGACGCGTAGCCCACCATCCTCGCCTGGATGGGGAGCCACTGCTGGTAGGCGGCGGCCGCCTTTCATGACTCTTGACTCCTGTAGCTCCTGAATGGCCTTGCCGACGAACTCCTGAGGGTCTGGGTCTCCTTGCCTTGCTCCTACTTGAGGGAAACGTGCTTCGAAACACGCCTCCATGTGGTGCCCAAGCGCCTCCCTCGTGACCCTAGCTAGGTCGGTGGCCCTCCAGGGGAGAGCCCCCGAGCCCTGCCTGAGGAGGGCGCCGAGCGCGCTTCCCTATGCGATGGAAGGAGGTTCCCCCTGGGCAGGCGCGGGCCCAGAGGGGCCTGCCTCCTGAGTGGTCGGGCCGGACGATGTCTTCTTCCTCTTAGGGGCGGTCTCGGGAGGCCTCCTGCTTCCACGATCCGGGTCTTCCAGTGACGCGGCCTGAAAGGCTCGTTCCAGGGAACACACCGCGTCTTTCTCTTCACATGGCACCGTGATGACTCCGCCGCTTCCTGGCATCTTGAGGACGTTGTAGCCGTGGTGAGTTACGGCCATGAACTTGGCCAGTGCTGGGTACCCAAGGATGGCGTTGTACGGCAGGCGAATGTGAGTGACGTCGAAGTCGATGAGCTCGGTACGGTAGTTGTCGCGTGCCCCGAAGGTGACAAGGAGGCGAACCTGCCCAATCGGGACCGTGGAACCGTCGGTGACACCGGAGAAAGGCTTGGTTGGCTGAAGCTGGCTGTAGGGCACTTGGAGGTTGTTGAATGTTTCCACGGACAGGACGTTGAGCCCTGCCCCGCCATCGATGAGGGTCTTGGTGACCACCACGTTGCTGATGATCGGGGAGCAAAGCATCGGGAGAACTCCGGCTGTAGCCGCACACTTGAGCTGGTCTGCTAAGCTGAACGTGATGGCGCACGCCGACCACTTGAGAGGGCGTGTGGCTTCGAGCCTGGGGAGGACTGCGTTCACTTCGCGGGCGAACTGCTTGAAGATGCGCTGAGAGGCTGGGGCTTGTGCCCCGCCCAGGATGCAGGCGATCACGCGCGGCTCCTCGAAGCCCCCAGCCCCCTCGTCCTGGTGGCGGTCCTCGTTTCTCCTTGGCTGCGGCGGCAGCGGTGGGAGGCCTGCGTTGCCTCGCGGGCGATCCTCGTGAGGCTGATCCCTCCAGTCTCCCTCGCGAGGCTGATCCCTCCAGCCTCCCTCACGAGGTGGGTCTTCCCAGTGATCCTCGCGAGGTTGATCGCGCCACCCTTGGCACGGGCCACGGTCTTCCCAGCGTCCTGCGTTCCTTCCTCCTCCTCGGCCTTAGCCCCGGTCACTGCCGTCAGGGCGACGGACGATCCTTCCTTCTCGCACGGCTCGGAGCTCTTGACATTCGTTGGTGTTGTGGGTGTGGAGGTCGTGGTACACATAGTACCGGCTGCCCTTGGAAGGTTCGGGCTGATCTCTGCCCCGCCTGGTGTCTGGTTCTGCCGTGAGCACGGCGGCCCCCTTGCGCTTCACATCCTTGGCCTTGGGCTTCTTCTCTTCTGGGTCTGCGGCAGGTAGCTCGAGGAGGGAGAGACGCCCTTCCTCGGCACTGGCGCACTTGGTTGCCAGGTTGAACAGCTCCAGGGAAGTGCACAGGTCTTCATGCATCGCCAGCTCCTCCTTCATCTTGACGTCGCGCACGCCGTCGGAGAAGGCCGAGATGATGGCCTCCTCAGTCACCTTGGGAATCTTGAGGCGCGCGTTGTTGAAGCGCTGGATGTACTTCTGCAGGGTCTCCCCGGGCTGTTGCTTGATGCAGCGCATGTCGCTCACGGCGGGTGGCCGGACGCGAGTGCCTTGGAAGTTGGCAATGAAGCGGGTGCGCATCTTGTCCCAAGAGGAGATTGTGCCTGGAGCCAGGTTCAGGAGCCAGGTGCGGGCCCCGTCCTTGAGTGCCATGGGGAACCAGTTCGCCATGACCTTCTCGTCTCCGTTGGCAGCTTCGATGCCTAGCTCGTAGAGCTGGAGGAACTCCGCAGGGTCAGCCGTGCCGTCGTAGCGAGGAGGCAAGTCTAGCTTGAACTTGCCGGGCCACGCGACGTTGCGTAGCTCGGCGGTGAAGGCGCGGCAGCCTGCTGTGGCCACGGGAGGCCTTGGATGACGGGAACTTGGTCTTGCATGTCCCCACACGCTGCAGCTGGGAGCAGCGCGGGGTCTTGACACGCGGGAGCAGGAGCATGGTCATGACGTGCTGGAGCAGGGAGCGCCCGGGAAGCTTCTTGCGGGCGAGGGACTTCTTGACAGCTCTGCTCTTACTGCGCTGGCGCCTGACGGAGCGGGTTCCGCCCAGGGGCCACGCGCCTTGGAGCCATGGCGCCTTCCTGAGGAGGAGGCGGCCGGGGCGCCGCTGGAGCTTCATTGCCCACGCGGGGCGGGGTGCGGCGCAGCGGAACGGACGGCGTAGGAGAGCCTCCTGCGGTGCAGACGAGCTCGGCGACGCGGTCGAGTCATTCTTCATAGATGTCGTCGACGGGACGGTAGCGCAGGAGCTCGTTCGCCGCGATGAGTGCAGCCCGAGCCTCCATTGGCGCGCGGAGTGCGCGGGACGAAGAACCAGCTGGGGTGAGCGAGGGAGTTGCGGTGCGGCCGTCTTGCCGCACGGACGGATGCTGGGACGATGCTTGTTGCTCGTCCCCCGCCGGGCCGGTGGCGGCGTTGACGGCAGGTGACGGGGAACGGCGAGGACGCCCGCCGACAGGGGCCGTCTGGGCGATGCGGGAAGCGAGCGCGGCCCGGCGCTCGGTGCGGGCCCGACGAGCGTCAGACATGGGCGTGATGGTCGGAGGAGAACGGGGTGGTGGAAGACGAATCCCGGCGCACCCCTACCTGGCGCGCCAAATGTCGGATTTTGGGTTCCGGCAGACCCTTGAGGTTCGAACACTGGGGTGCGCGCGGAAATTTTGCCTCCTACCTACCTGCACTCCTCCGCCTCGCTAGGATCTAAACTAAGGAAAGAACAACACAAGAGACACAGGGTTTATACTGGTTCGGGCCACCGTTGTGGTGTAATACCCTACTCCAGTGTGTGGTGTGGTGGATTGCCTCTTGGGCTGATGATGATGAACAATACAAGGAAGAACAGCCTCGCGAGGGTCTGTTCTTGGCTGGGCGATGAACTGCTGGGAGGAGCTCAGTCACCCTTCGCTCTCTCTCTACCTGAGCTTCTCTATCCTTCGGTCCCTCTCTTTTCTTCGGAACTCTCCGCCCCACCTGATCTTCTCTGTGGGTGGCTGGTCCTCTTTATAGAGGCCCTGGTCCTCTTCCCAAATATCGAGCGGGAAGGGAGCCAACAATGGCGGGCTAATTTGAAGGGGGGCAACTAGTATCAGCTATCGTGACAAAAGTAGTCTTCGCCTACGCAAAGCTCTGGTGATGACGCCGTCTTGGGCTCCACAGTGACCTCCGTCGCGTAGTCCTTTTGGTCTTGGTCTTGTTGCACCGAAATGGCAACCTTTGCCTGATGCCTCGGTACTCCACGGCTGCGCTTGCCTCCTTTGCACCAAAGAGGAAGGGAGGACATTGCGCGGGCTGGCACCCGCCTGGCACCCCCGGTCGTCATGGCTTGCGTCACGGGCACCTCGTGAGGGACCCCGCCTTGATCTCTCCGCCTCCTCGTGAGCCAGCCTGACGAGGTCGCGCCTGAGGAAGCTCCGCGTCGTCCGCCCCGCGAGGCTTGGCCCCTTGCGAGGGTCTTGGGTTTGTGTGTGTGAAGATGGGCCGCGCTGGGCCCCCCTTTGAGCCACGCCGCAGGCCGCAGGCAGGCAAGTCTGGGGACCCCCGTTCCCAGAACGCCAACAGCGAAGCCTTCTCGTCCTAAGACGAAAGCCGTCAAGAAAACCACAAAGAGGAAGGCACCTGAACTCATCAGTTTAGAGCTTGATGACGACCCGGATGAACCGGAAGTAGAGGTAGAACTTGATTCACTTGCTTCACTTTTCATGCATCTCATTGACAATGATATTTATCAGGAGGATGTTGAAGGCAGCTAAGCTGACGATGCAGAGGTAATTATCCTTTCCTCCAGTTCAGATCCTCTGCCAACACAAAAAATCCGTCAAGCAGTCGGCAAAGTAAGCTTTTCTCACCCTCTTGCTCACTTGGACCCAACATTTATTTTGAATAAGCAGCAGCACGAGGCTCGCCGCACAACCCGGCACAGCGGCCAAACGGTCACTTGGACCGGTTTACCGAATACCCGGTCCGGAAACACCGACCTGAGGTCTCACCCAGTTCTGAAACTTCTTATCCCAAGGCCGGCTATTTCCGACAACCTCTTAATCCGTCCGATTCGAATTATCAAGTGACACCTCCTTCATCCTCTGGCGAGTCAACAACGACACAACTCCCTCCCCTTAAGACCGTTGCTGGGTAAGTTTTAAATGAATCTGTTGACGCTTTGTATTTGCATGTTGTTTTCATCCTTGCATCTTTTCCTTTTCAGAGCCAAGGCTAGACCCAGAAAGAAAACTCGGGTAAATAAACCGTCTGAAGAATTGGTTGGTGAACCGGAGCAAACCGCTGAACCAGAAGGTCCCCATGTAGACACTGTTTTTCATGAACCACCCCCTTCGGATCATGATTTGAATGAGCAAACAGAAGCTGAAGTAGCAGACCTTGTCGACAAACCGACGAGCCCGGTCCATAATGACGATGGACCGCCCAGTCTGGTGAAGGCTACTGATATCCCAACAACTCCAACACAGACTACTGGTAACAAGGAAGATGATGTTGTCATCATTGGTGTTGGTCATACCTCTCCTGGCAACCCTGTTGCTTTATCCAAACATAGCGCTAAAGAAGAACGTGCTGCAATGGAAAAAGGGAAATGGAGCACGAATGTATCAAGCTATGCCCACCTCAGTGCTCAAGAACTCCATTCTGGCTTTCTCAACCGTCTGCACTCAAACCGTGATTATGAAGCCGGTTTAGTGAATCTGATGAAGGAGCGCTACGAGGTACTTTCATTATTTGTCCTTTCTTAAATACAATTTGTAAGGATCAACTTTAGTAGCCCCCAAGGGCCGGTTTAGGATGGCAATCATAAATCGGGACTTTGTAATATCTTGACCCTTGCATGCTTATCTTTCACATATCCAGTAATCTTTAAAATAAACCGGTACTTGATCATTGTTTGCCTATACTTTTCGCCTGTATAGTCCCCAAGGGCCGGTTTATCTTTCGAAGGTAAATCGGGTCTTTAATCAATACTTCAACTTTGAACATACGTACATTAGCCCCCAAGTGTCAAGGATAATGCATGTATTGTACTTGGGACTTGCAAAAATTTCTGATAATAGAGCAAATAGGCATTAGCCCCCAAGTACAAAGTGCATAACTTGTTATATGCTTGGTACTTCAAATATACATATCCCATTGATGATTTATCTTGCCTTTGTAGGCCGAGCTGAGTAAGAAGGATGCTCAAACCGCTGACCTTCAGGAGAACATTAAATCTTAGCAAGCGGAAGCTTCCAAAGCCAAGGAATAACTGACTAATGCCTTAGCAGTCATGGAGAAGCTAAAGGAAACCTTTAATAAAGAGCATGCAGATTGGGATACAGAGAAGGCCGGTTTAACAAAGAAGGCCGAAGATGCAGAAGCAGCCCTGAAGCTGGTGGTTGAAGAACTGACCGGCTTAAAATGGCAGATTAATGCCATGACCTCTGCTGTATTTGGTGAGTATCCTCATATGAAGTTTTTCCAATTCATAATATCTTATCAATGGCCGGTTTACTGATCCTTTACCATGACAGGGACCCGCATTACTCATCTGGGCTCCGACATGCAGATGAAGCTTAAAGCGGCCTATACTTTGATAGAGCAGTTGTATTCTGGATCCCAACGAGCCATTTGCACTACCGCTTATAACAAGCCTCCTCCAACGCTGATAAAAGAAACCATCGAAAAGTTGTCCATGCTGCCTACCCGGTTGGATGAACTGAAGAGATCAGCCGCAAGGTCAGGTGCGCTGACCGCGCTAATCCGGGCCAAGGCATGGATTCCAGATCTTGAACCGGCAAAAATTGGTCAAGGCTATCCCGGTGTGAAAGAAGATGGCTCAGGATTCAACAATGATGATCTCTGAAGGCTGACAAGAGAACTGCAACCCATTGTAAGAAATTGGCGGATGAAACGGATCTGTCTCATTACCAGCCGGTTTATGATATGGATCAGAAGAGATATCCTACGACAATACATGACGTAGAAGATCTGACTCCGCTAATTCATAAGCACACTTATGCCCCTGACATTGATCCTTCCAACCTTATAAGTGAAGAGGCCGTGTTCCAAGCGTTAACCGGAATCGATTGGACGATGATTGATTTCCAGCCACTGGGTAGAGATGAAAAAGATGCGCCAATTCAAGATGATCCTCAATCTTCAAGTCGTCCAGATGAGGAATCCTAAATCGGAGGCCGGTTTAACAATCGCAGTCTGCCACTCATTATGGGAACAATTATTCTGTGTGGGCTGTTTAAAGTGCCTTGTAATAGGATAGCATAAACACTTTATCTGTTATGCCATCGAGCATGTTTATTTTGCTTGATACTGATAACTCGCCATGCCCTTGGGATCTATTATATACATAGTCCATTGCTATCTTAGTCGATTTGCTCCTGCATACAAGAACTCGAAAGTGTCCTAGTGGTTTACCATTGGACGGGTCATGATGCCCAAAATATATACATAGCTTGGATGTATAACCAAGATTGTAATAACCAGATATAAAATGGATGATACCTGTGATATATCTCGTTGGCTAACCAACTGTTATTATAGTAAGGGTGAAAACACCAATCTGGAGTATTTGATGACTCCTTTCCTCCTTGCCGGTTCATATAAAAACCATACCGGGTTATGATAAACACCGGTTTTGTGCATATAATTCTGGTGACTTCTAGTCAAAACTAGACTGGACCAAATTATTGCCGGTTTAGAACTGATCATGTACTGACAACTGAGCATTGAAAGCCATGCCGGGTTGTAATATACACCGGTTTATCAGAAAATATTCATAAATCCCTTATCAAAAGAGGTTAAAACGTTTGCAACAAATACAAGAAAAATATGCAAGGCTTTTCATGGGCTGCTAGGCCCTAAATCGAGGCTTTTCATGGGCTGCCAGGCCGCTGAGTTAAACCCATTTTCAAAACCTTTTAAGATGGACCTCAATCTTTAACCAATCATCGTTTTAACTTTGACAAGTTCAGGGTCTATGAGATTGACTTGTCAAACGTTCGATGGGTCATACCAGGTTTACCTAGACGGAGTGGCTTACTTAAAGAGGCAGGATAACCCGGGGTTTTAGGTGAATACACTTGGCTTCCAAGCCTGGCTTGATAGCCTACTACAAGGGTGCAAGCTTGTTGTTCTTTGAGAAGCAAGGAGCCCCCAAGTAATATTTGGGCTGTGCTCAGTGGGTACCTATGTTTGAGTTGTGCTTTTTGCAACAGACTCTCTTTGGTTCCACATAATTTCCTTTTTGGATTTAAGCATATCAAGAGGTGTAGCTATGGTGTAAATACAACCAAGCCCCCTAGTGATTTCCCTGTTTGGCCTTAAGCCGATCAAGAGGCATAGCTATGGTTCGAATACGACCAAGCCCCCTAGTGATTCCCTGTATATCTGTGTGGCTCTATAAGCCGGGTTAGTAGAACTCCATTTTATAAGTAGAAGCCCCCAAGTAACCACACACGATGTAAAAAAACAACAGATACCCCGCTTTAGCTGAGGCTCCGGTTTATTATATAATATATACATTGTCATAAGTATGTACATAAGAAGAGCCCGTGGCTCAAGTATAGTAAGACCGAAGAAGAGCTATATTCCACGGCCGCTGGGTCTCCTCCTCCGATTTACGTGAGTCTTTGTTCTCTCGAACATCGATAAGATAGTATGATCCATTGTGCAAATTTTTGCTGACCACAAAAGGTCCTTCCCAAGGTGGGGATAACTTGTGCACATCAGTCTGATCCTGGATGAGCCGGAGCACCAGATCGCCCTTGTGAAAAGTTCTGGTCTTAACCCAGCGGTTGTGATAACGCCGGAGATCTTGTTGATAAATCGCCGAACGCGCCACTGCTAGATCACGCTCCTCATCGAATAGGTCCAGTGAATCCTGACGTGCTTTCTCATTATCAGCTTCAACGTAAGCCGCCACACGGGGCGAGTCATGACGGATGTCACTAGGGAGAACCGCCTCTGCTCCGTAAACCATAAAGAAAGGCGTGTAACCCGTATATCTGTTTGGTGTGGTGTTGATACTCCATAACATGGAAGGTAACTCCTCCACCCAACGACCCGACGTCCGCTTTAAAGGAACCATAAGCCGGGGTTTAATACCTCTCAAAATTTCTTGGTTTGCCCTCTCTGCTTGACCATTAGATTGGGGGTGAGCCACTGATGACACATCAATCCGGATGTGCTCACGTTGACAAATTCTTCCATAGCACCTTTGGACAGATTAGTACCATTAACAGTTATAATGCTGTGTGGAAAACCAAACCGGAATATCACCTTTTTGATGAATTGAACTGCCGTGGCTGCATCACACTTACTGACTGGCTCTGCCTCTACCCACTTGGTAAACTTGTCAACCGCCACCAACAGGTGGGTATTTTTGTCCTTGGACCTCTTAAAGGGTCCAACCATATCTAGCCCCCAAGTTGTAAACAACCAAGTGATTGGAATCATTCTCAACTCCTGAGCTGGAACATGAGCGCGTCGTGCAAATTTCTAACAACGGTCACACCTTTTTACTAAATCCTCAGCATCAGCATGAGCCGTCAACCAATAGAAGCCGTGACGAAAAGCCTTGGCCGCCAAGGATTTTGAACCGGCATGGTGACCACAATCTCCTTCGTGGATCTCTCGCAAAATCTCACAACCTTCTTGAGGAGACACACAACACTGAATCGCCCCTGTCACACTGTAATGATGTAACTCCCCATTGATAATGGTGATTGACTTGGATCGCCGGATTATCTGCCGGGCCAAGGTTTCATCACCTGGTAACTCACCCGGTTCATATAGGCCAGGTATGGGACTGTCCAATCTGGTATAACATGAAGAACCGCTACCAACTGGGCCTCCGGGTCAGGAATAGCCAACTCCTCCTCTGTGGGTATCTTGACCGACGAATTATGAAGTATCTCGAGGAACACATTAGGTGGCACCGGTTTACGCTGAGAGCCTAGACGGCTTAAAGCGTCCGTCGCTTCATTCTTTCACCGGTCTATATGGTCAATTTGATAACCCTTAAAATGACCAGCCAGTATGTCCACCTCTCGTCGATATGCAGCCATGAGTGGATCCTTAGAATCCCAAAGTGCCAGATACCTGCTGAGCCACCAGGTCTGAGTCACCGAAGCACTTAACTCGGCTTAAATTCATCTCCATAGCCATCCGAAGGCCATGGAGCAAGGCCTCATATTCAGCTGCATTGTTAGTACAAGGGAACATTAAGCGGAGAACATAACAAAACTTGTCACCTCGTGGGGAAGTTAATATGACTCTAGCCCCCGAGCCCTCGAATTGTCTGGACCCATCAAAATGAATAGTCTAGTACGTGTTATCTGGCTTCTCCTTCGGTGCCTGCAACTCTGTCCAATCATTAATGAAATCCATAAGTGACCGTGATTTGATTCACGTGCGAGGCGTATATTTTATCCCATGAGGTCCGAGCTCAATAGCCCACTTTGCAATCTGGCCAGTCACCTCTCTGTTTTGGATGATATCTCCCAAAGGGGCTGAACTAACCACTGTGATGGGATGACCTTGAAAATAATGTTTGAGCTTCCGGCTTGCCATGAAGACTCCATACACCAACTTCTTCCAATGCGGGTACCTCTGCTTTGATTCAATAAGCACCTCACTGATGTAATAAACCGGCCGTTGAACCGGATACTCCTTTCCGGCCTCCTTATGTTCCACCACAATAGCCACACTAACAGCCCGGGCATTAGCAGCCACATATAGCAATAAGGGCTCTTTATCAACCGGAGCCGCAAGGACGAGTGGCTCGGCCAACTGTCTCTTCAAATCCTCAGACGCTTTATTAGCCGCGTCACTCCAGACGAAATCATCCGTTTTCTTTAGCATCTGATACAAAGGAATAGCCTTCTCCCCAAGGCGGCTGATAAACCGGCTTAGAGCTGCAATCCGGCCCGCCAAACGCTAAATAGCATTGATACACACCGGTTTAGCCAGGGACGTGATAGCTGAGATCTTTTACAAGTTAGCCTCAATGCCTATGTTGGACACCAGAAAACCCAAGAGCTTGCCTGCCGGAACACCAAAGACACATTTAGCCGGATTAAGCATCATCTTATAGACCCGGAGGTTATCAAAAGTCTCCCTTAGGTCCTCTATCAATGTTTCCTCCTTCCTATATTTCACCACAATATCATCCACATAAGCATGAACATTGCGCCCAATCTTTTTATGAAGACAATTCTGAACACATCGCTGATAAGTCGCCTGGGCACTCTTGAGCCCGAAAGGCATAGACACATAGCAGAAGGCTCCAAAGGGAGTTATGAAAGTTGTCTTCTCCTGGTCCTTAACTGCCATTTTAATCTGATGATAACCAGAATAAGCATCCAGAAAACACAAACGGTCACAACCTGTTGTAGCATCAATAATCTGATCAATACGCAGGAGAGCAAAGGGATCAGCTGGACAGTGTTGGGGATACACATAACAGGTAGGCCCACGAAGGGTCGAAATATCATGAAGCATGGGGTCCACACAACATGTGGGTCCAGATAAATTTCATACAGACATATTATCCACTCGGACAAGCAGCATACTATCCACTCGACCAAGCAGCATACCATCCATTCGGATGATAGTTCACCACTCGACTGTACGACTCACTCGGATATACAAAGACCAGCAGGCAGGAAAGCAGTCGGCATCATTCTCATAGTGAGGGCTTGGTAGTGGGCTGACATTATGGCATTCATGCCCCACTTTGTAACATAGGAGGTGAGGGGGTGGTGCACTCTATATAAGCCACCCCCACCACTAGACTAAAAGGCTTTTTGCTTCCACCTCTATCTCTTTCTAACCATTAGTCTCAGGACATAGCTCAGGCATGGAGACTCGCTCTCCCCTCTCTCTCTCTCAAACACATATTGTAATCTCCGGATACATAATCAGATAAAACAAAGCCTCTCCGGAGCACGAGACATAGGGCTGTTATCTCCACCGTGAGAGGCCCGAACTCGCTAAAACCACCGTGTCACCCATATGCATCTCGATAGATCATGCTCCGTTACCCTATACCTTATTATTGTCGGAATCGTTCCCACGATGGTTGGCGCCCACCGTGGGGCATGGCGTCTATCGAACCATGATGCGAACGATTTGTTTCAATTCTTACATATATTCCCTATTTTACATGTGTTGCCTCTTGCCTTTGCCAAGAACAGGATCGTCTTCGGCTCTGATGCAAACACCATGTCCGCTTTTCCTCGCATGGTCGCCGCATGTGCGGATGAAGGGGCGAGGAGATCAGCCCCGTCTGACTCCTGGAGCGGTGAAATACTCTGCCGCACCCAGCATCGTGGACGCTTGCCACCCCATGACACGCTTGCCGGCCCTCGCTTACATCGCCGACAGCGCATGCTACCCGGCCACCTGCATCCCCTTCGTCTGCGTCATCCACATCAAAGGGTACGTAGCCCACTATCCCGAGCGCATAACGAGCGCCTCATATTCCTTCGTTAAATTAATCACCTAATTAAGCGGTTAATTACTGCAGCTCATTAAGCGGCGCATTAAGCGGTTAATTACCGCGGCTCATTAAGCGACACATTAAGCGGTTAATTACTGCAGCTCATTAAATAATTAATTATTGCAGCAAAAACTTCCGCGGTTCCTACGCCACTTAATTGTGCTTGCATGCATAACCATCCCTGATCTTTAATCCTTCGGTTGGTCACCTCATCACCACTCGGCATTCGGTTGATCACCTAATCACCACTCGGCCGCCCCGCACGTCGCCTTCGGTTGGTCACCTCATCACCACTCGGCCGCTCCGCGCGTCGCCATCGGTTGGTCACCTCATCACCACTCGGCCGCCCCACGCGTCGCCGCTCGGTTGGTCACCTCATGACCACTCGGCCGCCCCACGCGTCACCATCGGTTGGTCACCTCATCACCACTCGGCCGCCCCGCGCGTCGCCATAGGTTTGTAACACCCCGGTGTAATGATGCTACAGTAACCCCTGGGGTTAAGTTAATCTTTTGCTAAACATGTGTCTGATCATTATTATCTCATGTTTCTTTCAACTTCCCCTTTGAATGCAATTTCAAATGCTAAGTGAAATTCGAAATTTCTCAAACATGAAAACAAAAATGTTCATCATGTGCCAAAAAATCCACAACTAATATTGGTGGTGAACCAATATTTTTGCGAAGGGTTTAAGTGGCCTAAACTACTTAAAGCAGTGACCTGAGCAATAAATTAAATGCCCTTTTTAATTTATAAATTTGGCAACTATTCCAAAAGCCTCCCAATCTTTTTGTGGCAGTGCCCACTATTTCTTTGAATTTGTTTTGGCCAGTGACTTATTTTTTTGTAAAGTCATTTGTGGCTAAATGAAAAGGGCAAAAGGCTGCTGGAAGAGAAAAGAATTTTATATAAAAAAAAAGGGGAAGAGAAAAAGCCCAGGCTGCACTGTGCACTTGGCCCAGCCGCGCAATAGTGCAGCCCAGCCCACCTAACCCTGTCGTCTCCCACCTCCTACTGTTCGACCGACCGGGCGCCTCGGCGCCACCCGACTACCTCGCCGGCCTCGTCGGGAGAGGATAAGGGCGACGCCTCGGGCTCCCTCCCCATTCGCCCACTCCTCCCCTGCTCGCCCTCTCCGCCTCTCCCTCTCCCCACCAGATCCCCTTCCCCCCCCCCTCGCCGAGGCGTCCGTAGCTGCCACTGCTGCACCACCGCGGCCACAAGGCTCCCCTTGCCCTGGCATCGTGTCCCCATGCTCCACACCATCGAGCCGGTCCTCCCCAACGAGCTATGCAACGTGGGAAGCCCCAAGGCGCCGGGATCGAGCTCAACTCCTCCGCCACGGCCGTCGAACGCCGTCGACGGATTCAACTGCTCCGGTGCCCCCCTCTCCCGAGCTCGCCAAACTTCTCCGATGCCTCACAGTGAGCCTCTCTCCGCTTCCCCTCACTCCCCGTGCTCTTTTGCCTCCCCTAGCTGCTGTCCCCGCAAGCACCGAGCGCCGGTCGTCGTCGTAGCCGACGAGCTCCACGCTCCCAACCCCATCCGCTCGAACGTGTTGCGCCCATGCGTCCGCGACGACCTGTAGGTGCCTCCGGTGCTCTTAGATCAGCCGCCTACCTCGCGCATCTCTGTTCTTGTCGGAGCCCGGGCTCCCGCCGCCGCTGTCCTCGACGCCGACGGCTCCGGCCACTCCCCGGCCAGGCCACCACCGCAGAACGATGCGGCTTCATCCGCTCGATCGATCGAGCTAGGACACGAGCCCGGAGACGCCCTGTAGCCGAATCCCGACCACCTTCCGAGCCGCCCACCACTGTTTTGGTCACCGGCGGCGAAACCCCCGACCCAGCCGACGTGGACAGGCCTGGGGCCACCCTAGTGACGCTGCCAATGGGCCCCGCCGGCCCCATTGACTAGTTTGACCAATCAATGCGCTGACGTGGCACCCCGTGTCTCTGACATGCGGGCCCCACCACCCAGTTAATTAACTAAAACGTTTAGTAAATGAAAACTAATTAGTTAACTAAATGAGACACTGACAAGGGGGGCCCACCCTCTAATTAACCATCTGTTAGTCTAAATTAACATTGGTAAAGTCACAGAGGCTGACATGTGGGTCCCACTGGACCCACATGTCAGGTTTGACCTGTACAGCTGCTGTTGACTTGCTGATGTCAGCATGGTGTCATGCTGACGTTATATTCCTTTTCTATTAATTTAATAATTCCAGAAAATGGTTTAATCTTTAGAAATTCATAGAAATTAAACCGTAACTCGGATGAAAATGTTTTCTATATGAAAGTTGGTCAAAGCGACGAGACGAATCTGGATACGCTCTCCGTTCGTCCGCCAGTCATCCCTAGCATAGTGAACCTGCAACCGTCCCCCTCCGGTTCGTCTGTCCGAAAATGCCAAACTTCGGGGAAACATTCCCGGATGTTCTCCTCCTTCACCGGTATCGTGTAGCATCACGTTAGAGCACGCCTAACACCAGGTATCGTCTTGTCATGCTTAGTGATCCTCTGTTTGCTTTATAATTACTGTTTCTTCCCTCCTCTTCTCTCTGGTAGACCTAGAAACCGATGTTGCCCCTGTGATCGACTACATCACCGACGACCCCTCCTTGCCAGAGCAACCAGGCAAGCCCCTCCTTTGATCATCCTGATATCGCCTATTCCATTCTCTCATGCTTTCATTAGATTTTGCTACTGTTATTGTTTGCTCCTATTCTGCTGCATAGCCTGTTTATTGTAACCTACTATTGTTACCTACCTGCTTATCCTAAATTGCTTAGTATAGGTTGGTTAGAGACCCATCAGTGACCCCCCACTTGACCCGACTGCCCCGCTGGATTATCAGAAGACTCGATCAACGGGATCGAAGACCAGGCCCCGACACCTCACGTCACATCATGCCCCTTTGTTGCTCGACTCTGCAGAGTTACCATCGAGTGCCGAGGGTGGAACCTCATACATCACTCCTGATGAGATCTCTGTAGTGTAGCTATACGATCGAGGTCATCGAGGGTGATTTCCTCCTTAACCACTTCCGTTACGGCTCTGTTGTGCAATACCTCAAGTGTGAACCTCGAGGGTGGATCCTCTTACGTTCACCTTGATGATAACATCGAGTGGAATTCTCCGGGGGTGATTCCTCGGGTTTTCCCCTTGGTGTTAGACGCACAGTTACTATGGTTACTATGACCTTACACTGAGCCATGTTACTAAAGACGGGTCGACCCTGAGGGGTACCCGCGCGAGCTTAATAGCGAGTGATGTGGAGTCGGTTTGACCTGGAAGGTGCCCGCGAGATACTTACGAGGCGTGGCCGGGCATTCTTAGCCCTTGCCGCAAGTACTCGAGACGGGGCGACGGGGTCACATCGATCGTGAGTCTCTGCTCGTTACCGCGCGTTCCTAATCCACTACGATTTGATATTTAATCTGAGGGGCCTCTGGCCTGATACCACTAACCATTACATGGGCATAGTATGGGCGTTCTGCGTCGTATACATCAGCCGAAGCTTAATAGACGTCAGCGACTGAGCGGCGCGCACCGGGTTGGACTGGAAAGCACCTACCTTGTTGAAGGAGGTAGCTAGGTCTGCTCACCGGCCGCGTATGCAACGTGCAGGAGTTCCCGGGGAGATGGCCCATGACCCCTGGGGGCATAGGTTTAGTCCAGCGTGATGGCCTCTCTATTAAGCCTAGGTCGGGTTGCGGCGTATTGTTTGGCCGAGGCCGGGCATGAGCTAGGAAAGTGTGTCCGGCCGGAGTTAATCGAGCATGGTGGGTAAGTTGGTGCACCCCTGCAGGGAGGAAAGCATCTATCGATAGCCTGTCCTACGGTAACGGACACTTGGAGTTGTATCCCGATCGATACAATTAGAACTGGATACTTGTGATGAGAACTGGATGGTGACGAGGATTGGATTATGATTGGAACTGGATAGTATGGCTCTGGGATTGCTTTCTCGCAGGGAGTCGAGAAAGGATCTCGGGCCGAGGTTGATAACACTTCTACTACTTTACCTTATGCTACTCTACTCCCTCCGGTTGCTGCAAGATGGTGGTTTCCAGAAGATGCTAGTCTTTGATAGGCTAGGCTTTCCCCTTCTCTTCTGGCATTCTGCAGTCCAGTCCATAGATACAACCCTTTTTCATTGATACCGATGCATATGTAGTGTAGATCCTTGCTTGCGAGTACTTTGGATGAGTACTCATGGTTGCTTTGCTGCTTCTTTTCCCCCCATACCCGATTGTTGCGACCAGATGACGGATCCCAGGAGCCAGACGACACCACAGAAGACTACTGCTACCCCGAGGGTGCCTACTACTACGTGACGGCCGCTGACGACTTGGAGTAGTTAGGAGGATCCCGGGCAGGAGGCCTTGCCTTTTCGATCGTTGTTGCTTTTTGTGCTAGCCTTCTTAAGGCAAACTTGTTTAACTCATGTATGTACTCAGATATTGTTGCTTCCGCTGACTCTGGTGTATTCGAGCTTATGTATTCGAGCCCTCGAGGCCCCTGGCTTGTAAAATAAAGCTTGTATTATTTTAATTTGTGTCTAGAGTTGTGTTGTGATATCTTCCCGTGAGTCCTTGATCTTGATCATACACATTTGCGTGTATGATTAGTGTATGATTGAATCGAGGGCGTCACAACTTGGTATCAGAGCCGACTGCCTGTAGGTAGCCCCCTTTCCAAATCCTTGGCCGAAGTCGAGTCTAGTCAAAAAAAACTTTTACTAACATGGCTGTGTGTCTTACGGGCCCACGTCGCCATTGGGTGGTATTAGGATCTTTTACTCCTCGTCTATACTCTGGGACTCTGATCTCTCTTCTATTCGGTTAAATGGTTTTACTAACTCGAACATTAGGATCTCATGATCACATCCGCCCGGAGAGCCCCTTATTTCAGATGATCGCCTGCTGCATCAGAAGATTCTGAAGATACTCTACGATATTCTCTCGAGACCTTGTGCCTATTGCCTTTGCAGTTCCCTACCACCGAAATATCCTTATGGATAACTATACACACTTGCCAATCTTACATTCTATCCCATTCTTCTTGTTATTACAAGATGCCCTGAACTGCTCTCCTTTGTTCCGAGAATCCCTTGAGCTTACTGCCTTGCAGTTCCTTGTCACCTGAATACCCCTACGGATAACTTTGTGCACCTACCGAGTATCCGCTCACCCTCAGTTGATTCATGTACTTCACAAAAGTCTTCGTAATACCATTCGTTCTTGTGAAAATCCTCAACAGCCTATTGTTCTTGAATTTCTTGCTTGCTTGCATTATGGTTAATACCATAAGTCTGGTAATCTTATTCTCATCCTTTGTCTTTATCATTTTGAGTCTGTTGATACAATATGTTGCGAATGCTCGCAATCCTCAATCAGATCCTAGAATTCATCCTTCCAGCACAGATGTCATTTTAACATGTGCTGGATCTCGACCAATCAAATCGCCATCGATTGTACCCCTAAGGCCATTCTACCTACCCATCCCTAATCAGAGCATTGCTTCTGATCCCTTGTCTTGGAATTCTTAATCCCTCTTGCAATTGAGCTTTGAGTTAGTCAGTTGTTTCTATAATCTGATCTCCTTGCATTCTTTCTTCCTCTGGTAAAATATTGATGCTCACATCAGATCCCTTGTGGACCACCAGACCCCTTTTTCAGATTTTATCCGACAACGTCCTTCATATTCAATAAGCTGGTGAGCCTTTCCTCGGATACGTAATGCTTTTGGTAAATTGTATCCTCCGCTTTCACAAGCATGCTCTACTACCGAGCTTGTGTTATTATTCTTGAAATTTATGATATATGTTCCTAAGATGCCCCGATGGGTTGAACCTATGCCTTCCCTAATCTGTGTGAACTCGAAAGTTATGCGGATTATACTCTACTGGCTCTCGTCAGATAAAATTTCAATACCACAGCTTCACCAAGAGCGAGAAGTAAAATGAAAGGTTATGCATTGTAGAAGTGGGAGTCGACCCTGAACCTTGTGTTCATGCCCACGGACACGTTGTGGGACTTATAATGAAAGCTTCTTGCAAGGATATTTAATCATTTGAATAGTTCTTCCGGTGTCGTGAATTGGATCCCTTGTAGTTATGGTCCTGACCATATTTCCTCCTTGATTCCATTTACCGGATAAGTTAAAATACTTATCCTCTACAAATCATTTCCCCCGTCCAACCCCTACTCCGATTTACCTTCCGGCATTACACCTAGTACATGATATTGGGGAGTTTTATACCCCATCACATCATTCCTAGCCTGATCGGCTATATTTTTATTGTGTCAACTTTTAACTGTGCTACCTGGTCCTTATGCCCGGAGCAACTTCCGACGATGAGCTAAGCTTACGTCGATCTTCCTCATCTTATCATTTCTCCTCGAACAACAAGCTTGACTTTGAGCTTGTGTCGAATCCGTGGTTCTCATAGCTTTCACTTCATCCTTCCTTTCTGCTCGGTGGCATCTTCTTAGAGTCTCTCGACAAAATTTGTCTTGACCACCGTCAACACTTTGGCTTCTTCAGAGATGCCAATTGAATTCATGGATAGAAATACCATCTTTGCCTCTCGATGATTTGTGTCAGCATCAACAACATTCTTATCTCCCCCCCCCCAACACAAACTTGATCATATTGATTTTGGGAATACATCCTTTTTGACATGTCGATGGATTTCTACTGAGCCCGTCGGCCACACCCTCATCTTTTCCCTACTAAAATGGTATGACTTATTTTCCAAGTTGTTTCCGATGGGTCCTTGGTGTATCCAAAGTCTGACCTTTGCTTGAAACCATGGCAATGCTATCTCGAAGCATGTCTGTGGTAATCCAATCTCCAATAAGAACATTTGAAGCACGATACTAAATCTTCTTTATCAATTATCCAAACACCGTTGTATGGGTAATGTCATGAAATTTCTTTCCCCTTACCTAAATGGTTTTATACTTCTATCCTGTCGTGGATACCATGCTCTGCTTGTCCTTGTGAAGGATATACCCCCTGAAATATGTGTTTAAACACATTTTCCCTTCCATTCTTCTGTTTAGTCTGACAATTACTATTTCCTTTCCATTGGTTTCTTTAAACCTTATTGTGATCTATATTATATAAGCAGTAATATTTCCCTGCTTATATCAACACCTCATTGTATCTCTCTGTCAGTAAGACCCTGTTACTACTGTTGATGGCAATCCGGTAGCCACTGATGGACGAGAACTTTGCCTAATGGCCCACCTTGTTCAACGAGCAGGAAAATGGTTCTCTTTGTCCCTCGCCCTTGGTACCGACGTTGTTGCCGACATAACTGACAAGCTGCCCTCTGACATGCCTTGCTATCATGACCGTGCAAAATGTTAGCGCCCTTTCTACTTTTAACCCACATGGTGGGCCCATAACCCACAGTTCCACAGGATCGAAACCTGACTCTCCTGTACAACCTTGATTCCGAAATATTCTTGGCAATTGGCTTCGTATGTAATACACGAGCTAACTTTCTCACCATGTTTCATTTCGATATCAGAGGTAACATTATTCTTCTTTGCTATGAACTCCTTCATCACCTATTTTAGCCATCAAATGGATGCCTACCTGGTTGAAACTTGTTGAATCTCCGTTTAGCACTCTCGATACGTCCTGGTCCTCCTAAAATCTCCTTCCTTGAGATAACTACTAGATGCTGATCCTTTCAGACATTCGTCCTTATAGCTTTCCCCTTACTCCACCTCTTAAATCTTGGGACGATATTTCTTGTGGTGGAGGAGATTTGTAACACCCCGGTGAAATGATGCTACAGTAACCTCTGGGTTTAGTTAATCTTTTGCTAAAAATGTGTCTGATCATTATTATCTCATGTTTCTTTCAACTTCCCCTTTGAATGCAATTTCAAATGCTAAGTGAAATTCAAAATTTCTCAAACATGAAAACAAAAATGTTCATCATGTGCCAAATAATCCACAACTAATATTGGTGGTGAACCAACATTTTTGCAAAGGGTTTAAGTGGCCTAAACTACTTAAAACAGTGACCTGAGCAATAAATTAAATGCCCTTTTTAATTTATAAATTTGGCAACTATTCCAAAAGCCTCCCAATCTTTTTGTGGCAGTGCCCACTATTTCTTTGAATTTTTTTGGCCAGTGACTTATTTTTGTAAAGTCATTTGTGGCTAAATGAAAAGGGCAAAAGGCTGCTGGAAGAGAAAATAATTTTATATATAAAAGGGGAAGAGAAAAGGCCAGGCTGCACTGTGCACTTGGCCCAGCCGCGCAACAGTGCAGCCCAGCCCACCTAACCCTGTCGTCTCCTACCTCCTACTTTTTGACCGACCAGGCGCCTCGGCGCCACCCGACTACCTCGTCGGGAGAGGATAAGGGCGACGCCTCGGGCTCCCTCCCCATTCGCCCACTCCTCCCCTGCTCGCCCTCTCCGCCTCTCCCTCTCCCCACCAGATCCCCTTCCCCCCCCCCCCCCCCCCGCGCCCGTAGCTGCCACTGCTGCACCACCGTGGCCACAAGGCTCCCCTTGCCCTGGCATCGTGTCCCCATGCTCCACACCATCAAACCGGTCCTCCCCAACGAGCTACGCAACGTGGGAACCCCCAAGACACCGGGATCGAGCTCAACTCCTCCGCCACGGCCGTCGAACGCCGTCGACGGATTCAACTGCTCTGGTGCCCCCCCCGAGCTCGCCGAACTTCTCCGACGCCTCACAGTGAGCCTCTCTCCGCTTCCCCCACTCCCCGTGCTCTTTTGCCTCCCCTAGCTGCTGTCCCCGCAAGCACCGAGCACCGGTCGTCGTCGTAGCCGACGAGCTCCACGCTCCCAACCCCATCCGCTCGAACGTGTTGCGCCCAAGCGGCCGCGACGACCTGTAGGTGCCTCCGGTGCTCTTAGATCAGCCGCCCACCTCGCGCATCTCTGTTCTTGTCGGAGCCCGGGCTCCCGCCGCCGCTGTCCTCGACGCTGACGGCTCCGGCCACTCCCCGACCGGGCCACCACCGCAGAACGATGCGGCTTCATCCGCTCGATCGATCAAGCTAGGACACGAGCCCGGAGACGCCCTATAGCCGAATCCCGACCACCTTCCGAGCCGCCCCGCCGCTGTTTTGGTCACCGGCGGCGAAACCCCCGACCCAGCCGACGTGGACAGGCCTGGGGCCACCCCAGTGACGCTGCTAGTGGGCCCCGCCGGCCCCATTGACTAGTTTGACCAGTCAATGCGCTGACGTGGCACCCCGTGTCTCTGACATGCGGGCCCCACCACCCAGTTAATTAACTAAAACGTTTAGTAAATGAAAACTAATTAGTTAACTAAATGAGACACTGACAAGGGGGGCCCACCCTCTAATTAACCATCTGTTAGTCTAAATTAACATTGGTAAAGTCACAGAGGCTGACATGTGGGTCCCACTGGACCCACATGTCAGGTTTGACCTGTACAGCTGCTGTTGACTTGCTGATGTCAGCATGGCGTCATGCTGACGTTATATTCCTTTTCTATTAATTTAATAATTCCAGAAAATGGTTTAATCTTTAGAAATTCATAGAAATTAAACCGTAACTCGGATGAAAATGTTTTCTATATGAAAGTTGGTCAAAGCGACGAGACAAATCTGGATACGCTCTCCGTTCGTCCGCCAGTCATCCCTAGCATAGTGAACCTGCAACCGTCCCCCTCCGGTTCGTCTGTCCGAAAATGCCAAACTTCGGGGAAACATTCCCGGATGTTCTCCTCCTTCACCGGTATCGTGTAGCATCACGTTAGAGCACGCCTAACACCAGGTATCATCTTGTCATGCTTAGTGATCCTCTGTTTGCTTTATAATTACTGTTTCTTCTCTCCTCTTCTCTCTGGTAGACCTAGAAACCGATGTTGCCCCTGTGATCGACTACATCACCGACGACCCCTCCTTGCCAGAGCAACCAGGCAAGCCCCTCCTTTGATCATCCTGATATCGCCTATTCCATTCTCTCATGCTTTCATTAGATTTTGCTACTGTTATTGTTTGCTCCTATTCTGCTGCATAGCCTGTTTATTGTAACCTACTATTGTTACCTACCTGCTTATCCTAAGTTGCTTAGAATAGGTTGGTTAGAGACCCATTAGTGACCCCCCACTTGACCCTACTGCCCCGCTGGATTATCAGAAGACCCGATCAACGGGATCGAAGACCAGGCCCCGACACCTCACGTCACATCACGCCCCTTTGTTGCTTGACTCTACAGAGTTACCATCGAGTGCCGAGGGTGGAACCTCATACATCACTCCTGATGAGATCTCTGTAGTGTAGCTATACGGTCGAGGTCATCGAGGGTGATTTCCTCCTTAACCACTTCCGTTACGGATCTGTTGTGCAATCCCTCAAGTGTGAACCTCGAGGGTGGATCCTCTTACGTTCACCTTGATGATAACATCGAGTGGAATTCTCCGGGGGTGATTCCTCGGGTTTTCCCCTTGGTGTTAGACGCACAGTTACTATGGTTACTATGACCTTACACTGAGCCATGTTACTAAAGACGGGTCGACCCTGAGGGGTACCCGCGCGAGCTTAATAGCGAGTGATGTGGAGTCGGGTTGACCTGGAAGGTGCCCGCGAGATACTTACGAGGCGTGGCCGGGCATTCTTAGCCCTTGCCTCAAGTACTCGAGACGGGGCGACGGGGTCACATCAATCGTGAGTCTCTGCTCGTTACCGCGCGTTCCTAATCTACTATGATTTGGATATTTGATCCGAGGGGCCTCTGGCCTGATAGCACTAACCATCACGTGGGCATAGTATGGGCGTTCTGCGTCGTATACATCAGCCGAAGCTTAATAGACGTCAGCGACTGAGCGGTGCGCGCCGGGTTGGACTGGAAAGCACCTACCTTGTTGAAGGAGGTAGCTAGGTCTGCTCACCGGCCGCGTATGCAACGTGCAGGAGTTCCCGGGGAGATGGCCCATGACCCCTGGGGTCATAGGTTTAGTCCGGCGTGATGGCCTCTCTATTAAGCCTAGGTCGGGTTGCGGCGTATTGTTTGGCCGAGGCCGGGCATGACCCAGGAAAGTGTGTCCGGCCGGAGTTAATCGAGCGTGGTGGGTAAGTTGGTGCACCCCTGCAGGGAAGAAAACATCTATCGATAGCCTGTCCTACGGTAACGGACACTTGGAGTTGTATCCCGATCGATACAACTAGAACTGGATACTTGTGATGAGAACTGGATGGTGATGAGGATTGGATTATGATTGGAACCGGATAGTATGGCTCTGGGATTGCTTTCTCACAGGGAGTCGAGAAAGGATCTCTGGCCGAGGTTGATAACACTTCTACTACTTTACTTTATGCTACTCTACTCCCTTCGGTTGCTGCAAGATGGTGGTTTCCAGAAGATGCTAGTCTTCGATAGGCTAGGCTTTCCCCTTCTCTTCTGGCATTCTGCAGTCCAGTCCACAGATACAACCCTTTTTCATTGATACCGATGCATATGTAGTGTAGATCCTTGCTTGCGAGTACTTTGGATGAGTACTCACGGTTGCTTTGCTACTTCTTTTTCCCCCATACCCGATTGTTGCGACCAGATGACGGATCCCAGGAGCCAGACGACACCACAGAAGACTACTGCTACCCCGAGGGTGCCTACTACTACGTGACGGCCACTGACGACTTGGAGTAGTTAGGAGGCTCCCAGGCAGGAGGCCTTGCCTTTTCGATCCTTGTTGCTTTTTGTGCTAGCCTTCTTAAGGCAAACTTGTTTAACTCATGTCTGTACTCAGATATTGTTGCTTCCGCTGACTCTGGTGTATTCGAGCTTATGTATTCAAGCGCTCGAGGCCCCTGGCTTGTAAAATAAAGCTTGTATTATTTTAATTTGTGTCTAGAGTTGTGTTGTGATATCTTCCCGTGAGTCCTTGATCTTGATCGTGTACATTTGTGTGTATGATTAGTGTATGATTGAATCGAGGGCGTCACAAGGTTGGTCACCTCATAACCACTCGGCCGCCCCGTGCGTCACCATCGGTTGGTCACCTCATCACCACTTGGCCGCCCCGCGCATCGCCACTCGGTTGGTCGCCTCATCACCACTCGACCACTTGCACGCCTTCAGACAGCTAAGTCATTTTACATTCTGTTATTTCCGTCTTCCCGAGTATCCCATAATTCACACATCACATTCACTCGGAGGCCACGCCACCGAGTGTACCTCTACGCTCGGCTTCTTATTTCCACATACCTGCTTAGTACTGGTTATGTGACTCCTGAGTCCAACTTCCATTTTTTCACATACATCATTCACGAACACCATGTGTCGTTCTTCATTTCGAGTTTGCATCGCTCCTCCGAGGCTGCAACTCAGTTGAAACACTACACTTCCATTTTATTTGAGCCAGTATTCCAATGACTTTAGTCGGATCCTTCACTTCGACAAGTTCGAACGGATCCTTCGCTCTTCCAGACTCTTGCTAGTTAACTAGCAAGCCCCTTGCACTCCCAGCGGGTGTCTATGGGTGTTATTCACACAAATCATTTCAGCACACATCAAATTTCCTCGAGAAATTATTTCGTTGGCTTGTGCCATTTTTTACACAAGTTACGCGATCACTCGACGGCCTTATGCGCCAACTTCACCGCTGCTCGGACTCGGTCACCGTACCGGTCCTAGCGCACCACAACACCGACCTTGTCGCTCTGTTGACTTCAAACACATCCAGCCAAACCCTCTGTGGAATCCTCTTCATCGTATCAATGATATAGACCTCGTCAGGCATGAGACAGATCAGTCCCTTTTGTAATTAAATTTCACACTTCACTCTTTTGTGAGTTTGCCTCTTTAGAGCATCACTCGGAAGCTTCTCCTCATCTTTACCCGAGCCCGACTCGATGAATTGCAAATCATCCATTCAAAACTATATTTCTCGTATTCCGACATGTCCGTTGTCGAAGCCTGTAGTACGCTCGGGGGCTACGCCGCACTCGGGGGCTGCATCTCGTTTGGAATGACACTCTCCTGAATAGTCGAGTACTTCATCACCTGTCAGATCCTTCACTTCAACAAGTGCATTCGATCCGCCACTTTGACAAGTTTTATAATCACTCAGACGCTCTGTGCGCCATCTTCATTTCTACCCAGACTCGATTGTCACGCCAGTATTGTTGCGTCGCAACCACACTACACCGACCTCGTCACTACATTAGCTTTGAAAGCATTCGGTTAACTCCTACGAAGACAATTTCAGCCACTTGGCTGGACACGCAATATTTCACTCGGCTGCCCCGCGCATTGTCACTTGGCCACGCCACGCGTCGTCATTCGGCCATCCCGCGCATCACCACTTGGCTGGACACGTAGTCTTTCACTAGGCCACCTCGCGCATCCTCATTCGGCCGTCCCGCACGTCGCCACTCGGTTGTGCACGTCTTCATCGCTTGGCCGCTCCGCGTGTCGCCTCTCGGTTGTGCATGCCTTCACCACATGGCCTCCCCGCGCGCCCCCCTTGGCTGGACACGTAGTCCTTCACTCGGTCACCTCGCGGATCCTCACTCGGCCGTCCCGCACGTCGCCACTCGGTTGTGCACATCTTCACCACTTGGCCGCTCCGTGCGTCGCCTCTCGGTTGTGCATGCCTTCACCATACGGCCGCTCTGCGCGTCACCACTTGGCTGGACACGTAGTTCTTCACCACTCGGCCGCCCCGCGCGTTGCCACACAGTTGTGCACATCTTCATCATTCGACCACCTCGCACGACAGACTCGGCCGCTCCACGCGTCGCCACTCGGTCGTGCACGTCTTCACCACTCGACCGCCCGCGTCATCACTCAGTTGTACACATCATCGCCCCTCGGCCACCTCACGCGTCACCATCAGTTGGACATGTCTTTACCTCTACACCCCCAGAACGGGAACGACTAAGTTACTCATATGATCAAACCTCATATCACACTCTGTAGCAAGCTTACCTCTTTCAAACATCACTCGGGGGCTACGCACAGCCGTTGGCCATGCTGTCCTCCGGAGTTACGCCCATTCAATCGACCCATTGATCACATCAGGAATATCTTTCTGACCATACATACAAGTGCCACCAAAATTTTCCTTGCAGTCAACATACCCCGATCAGTCGGGAAGCACGTCCACTCAGACAAATACCCCTTTCATGCAAAATCTAACAGTCAATATAAGAAGTACTACTGGAAGACCACTCCCTGGAGTGTCCAGCTTTTTTCTACAGTCGGCGGTTTCAAAGCCGAGTTCATTCACCGTGCCGGGAGCACGAAGATTCACCTGCTTAACCAAGTTCCAGGCTGAATTTATTCCGTGCCGAGTGCACGAAGATCAGTCCGACTGACTCAGCTCCAGGCTGAGCTTATTTACCATGTCAAGAGTCTGAAGATGCATCTGATTCACTCAATTTCAGCCTAAAAGATATTTACCGTGTCGACTGCATGGAGGTTTACCAGGAGACTTAAACCCTCTGCCCGACTCATCTAGTCCGACAGAGGCTCGGGGACTACACCCAGTGGGTGCACTCAGCGTGCCCCCACTGGAAGAGAACTCAGAAAGAGGCATTTTTGCTCGGTCAAGACCAGCTCCAGATCACTCAAGTATTACTCGACTTCCGAGTCGAGGAGAAACAAGCTAGACCAATACTAGATCCTCAAGTACTACTCGACCTCTGAGTCAGAGAGGAACAAGTTCGATCGGTACCAGCTAAGAAGATTTTTAGTTTTCTCAGACCCCCGTCGACTGCCCGCAGTCGACGGCGGTCTCGGGGACTACACCCAGTGGGTGCACGCAGCGTGCCCCCACTGGAGTTATCTCCACTCGGTACGGCCTGACCAGTCCGAGTGATGAACAACAAACAAACAAGTTCTAAAGACTCCCATCAAACTACAAAAAAAATCCTATAAGGTGAGTTTAATGCTCCTCCGTTGGACCTGTTTTGAGCCTTCTAGGACTCAAAGCGTGAAACTCACACGTTTGGATCCAGAACCGACTCGTATTGACGTTCCCCCGGGATAAAGAATGGCATCTCTCTGAGAGAACAGTCCATGCGTCAATCCTGTTGCCCGAATTTAATGACACACCCATACTTTGATCACGAGTTAACCTCTTCCGAGAGATGAACCAATGTCACCAAATTGCTCCAGGCGGGCACTTACCCTGATCAGTCAGGAAGTGCAGTGCCGGAATCCATTGAGATTTTGTTCAAACCTTGGTTGTCTGAAAGCACGACGACATGTGCCGAGTATTTCCATAATCACTCGGACCAAATTGTGTCTTTCACAAACTCGTTCTGCACAATCACAATCGATTCGGGGGCTAATGTTGGGGATACACATAACAGGTAGGCCCACGAAGGGTCAAAATATCATGAAGCATGGGGTCCACACAACATGTGGGTCCAGATAAATTTCATACAGACATATTATCCACTTGGACAAGCAGCATACTATCCACTCGACCAAGAAGCATACCATCCACTCGGATGACAGTTTACCACTCGACTGTACGACTCACTCGGATATACAAAGACCAGCAGGCAGCAAAGCAGTCGGCATCATTCTCATAGTGAGGGCTTGGTAGTGGGCTGGCATTATGGCATTCATGCCCCCACTTTGTAACATAGGAGGTGAGGGGGTGGCACACTCTATATAAGCCACCCCCACCACTAGACTAAAAGGCTTTTTGCTTCCACCTCTATCTCTTTCTAACCATTAGTCTCAGGACATAGCTCAGGCATGGAGACCCGCTCTCCCCTCTCTCTCTCTTTCTCAAACACATATTGTAATCTCCGCATACATACTCAGATAAAACAAAGCCTCTCCGGAGCACGAGACGTAGGGCTGTTATCTCCACCGTGAGAGGCCCGAACTCGCTAAAACCACCGTGTCACCCATATGCATCTCGATAGATCATGCTCCGTTACCCTATACCTTATTATTGTCGGAATCGTTCCCACGACAGACATGCCTTGTTCAAGTCTGTGTAATCCACACACATACGCCAAGTGCCGTTTTTCTTAAGTACCAGCACCGGATTAGCTAGCCACTCAGGGTGAAAAACCTCCATGATAAACCCTGCTGCCAAAAGCCGGGAAACCTCCTCACCAATAGCCTTACGCCTCTCTTCATTGAAGCGACGGAGAAACTGCCTGACCGGTTTGAACTTAGGATCTATATTAAGGGTGTGCTCAGCGAGTTCCCTCGGTACACCTAGCATGTCAGAAGGCTTCCATGCAAAGATGTCCCGGTTCTCACGGATGAACTCGATGAGCGCGCTTTCCTATTTCGGATCCAGGTTAGCGGTAATGCTGAACTACTGAGATGAATCGCCAGGAACAAAATCAACCGTTTAGTGTCTGCAGCCGATTTAAATTTCAGCGTCGGATCATGCTCTGTAGTTGGCTTCTTCAGAGAAGTCATATCTGCCGGATCAACATTGTCCTTATAAAATTTTAGCTCCTCTGTGGCACAAACCGACTCAGCATAAGCCGCATCCCCTTCTTCACATTCTAAAGCAATATTCCTGCTCCCATGTACCGTGATGGTCCCCTTATGACCCGGCATCTTAAGCTGCAGATAAACATAACACGACCTCGCCATGAACTTAGCATAAGTCGGCCTTCCGAACAGGGCATGATATGGGCTCTTGATTTTCACCCCTTCAAAAGTCAAAGTTTCTGATCTTGAATCATGATCTTCTCCAAAAGCCACCTCTAGCGCTATCTTGCCAACTGGGTATGCTGATTTACCAGGCATCACTCCATGAGAGACGGTGTTCGACGGTTTAAGACTCTTGTCTGCCAGCCCCATGCGACGGAAGGTATCATAGTAAAGGATATTGATACTGCTCCCTCCATCCATTAGCACTTTGGTGAACTTGTAGCCCTCGACTTGAGGAGCCACCACTAAGGCCAGATGACCCGGATTATCAACCCGGGGCGGATGATCCTCTCGACTCCATAAAATGGGTTGTTCAGACCAGCGCAAATACTGAGGCACCGCCGGTTCAACGGAGTTCACGGCCCTCTTGTGAAGCTTCTAATCGCGCTTACACAAGCTAGTGGTAAAGACATGATACTGCCCGCTATTCAACTGCTTCGAATTGCTCTGATAACCCGATTGCTGCTGCTGTTGATTCCCCTGATGGTTATAACCTCCTTGATTGCCTGGATTACCTTGATTACCATGTCCGGCTTGATTACCTTGGAATCCTGAACCGGAGCTGCCGCCTCCATAACCCGACCCATGAAAATCGCCTCCTGAACCGCCGGGCAGGCCATTGTCGTATTGAAATATATTAGAATTTTTGAACTCTCGCATGATGAAGCAATCCTTCCAAAGATGTGAAGCTGGCTTCTCCTTCGATCCGTGCTTCGGACAAGGTTGATTTAATAGGCACTCCAGATTGGGGCCCGACCCTCCGCCCCTCTGGGGCGGTTTGCCCTTACGACGCTGACCGTTATCCTGGGCATTGGTGTTAGCCACAAAGTCCAAGCTATTGTCCGCTTTGCGCTTACCATTATTCCCATGACCCGCCGGGTTATGCTGCTGCCCCTTGGCACTGTCGTTCTTTTTCCCTTTCCCTGGTTTCTCCTCTTCAGAATCAGGGTCCTTAGTACTATCTGAATTGGCATACTTAACCAAAGAGGCCATAAGCGTTGACATGTCATTATAGTGACGTTTGAGCCTTCCCAACTTCAGTTTTAATGGCATGAACCGGCAGTTGCCCTCCAACGTCAAAATTGTTGTGACTGCATAGATACGGTCTGATGAATGCAAAATAGCTGAGACTCGGTTCACCCAATGGGTCGTAGACTCCCCATCCTCTTGAACACAAGCGTCTAGGTCCACAATTGACATGGGCTGCTTACATGTATCCTTGAAATTCTGGATAAACCGGCTCTTTAACTTGGCCCATGACGCAATGGAATTAGCTGGTAGGCTCTTTAACCAGGTACGGGTCGTTCCTTCCAACATCATGGTGAAATACTTAGCACACACCGCTTCATCCACATCCAGCATCTCCATTGCCATCTCATAACTCTCCACCCATGATTCAGGGGGTAAATCGGTAGTGTAATTGGGAACCTTACGAGAGCCTTTGAAATCCTTGGGCAGTCGCACATTACGCAAGGCTGGGGTGAGGCGCGGTACCCCCAAAGAACTGAAGACCACACCTAGCTCCACGGAGGTGGTTGGACAAACCGGAGTAGGCTGACGAGCTGCATTCTATGCTGCCAACTCAGCATCTCGATGCGCTCGGCCATGATCCACCACATCTTGTGCATTAGCACCACCACCTGCCGGGTTACGGTGCCGCGCACTGCTTGACACGGCCGGTTCATCAATATGTCTGCTGTAGCTCCGACTTGGACGGGGAGTGGAATGAATCCTCTCGCGGCTATGCGAATAAGCCTGCTACTGAGTCAAGGCCGTCTGCAGGAGCTCCCTAGCCCGTCGTGTCTCAATTGCTACGGGGGACTCGCCATCAATCGGGAGAGCTGCCAATCGTGAAGCGGTAGCAATGATGTTATCCAACAGGTTAGAGTAATGACCCGGAGGTGTTGAAACGTGATGAGACGGAAAGTTGTTTTGACGAGGCGGAGGAGGCGGATCCGTCGCACGAGGCTGAACCGACGCTCCAGTCCCGGGTGCCTCCGTTCGGTTCACCACTGGTTGGTTACTGGTGCCGGCTCTGGGTGTGTTAAAAAGATTCCTCGCCTCCAAGACTGACGAAAGGCGTGATCGGTATCTTCTCCTCATGACGTCCTCCGACGCACTCTGATCCAACATAACCCGGTATGCCTGAGCCTCCAATCCGGCCCGCTCTACAGCCATCCTGGCGCTCTCTGCTGCCAGGTCCGCTTTAGCTTGAGTTATCTGATCCTTCACCTTTGCAATCTCCGTGTTGTGCTGATCCCGGTTTGCCGTGTCCACCTCCGCTCCTAGTAACGTTGCAAAAGTGTCGAACAGATCAGACAAAACCAGAGCCGGAGGCGGTGCAGAGCACCCTGCTCCCACTGGTGTTGCTGTTGCTGAACCGGAGATCATTGCCGCGGCGGTAGAAGAGTGTTGCGCTGGTTGTGTACCGGCCATGAAGACCGCGACCCGGCTTGGCAGATCGAGGGGGTCCGGAATACTGTTGCCATCGGAGCCTTCACTAATCCGGCCGTCCTGCAGCTGGTACAGCGAGTCGGTCTCTCCGGTTGAAGACTCATCATCAGAACAAACAACGGTTTCGCCACTAGATGCTGATCTATCCTCATATTACGCCCCATGGATGACACCTACGAAGACATGCTTTACAGTGGGCTGAACCTGGGCGGCGCTTGCACGCTGAGCCGTCTTGATGATGTCGGTGCAGATGTCCGGCTCAGGGCCCGGTTCGCCAATCTTGCTGATGAAAATGTGAATTCCGCCAAAGGGGACCCGATACCCGTACTCGATTGAACCGGCCTCGGGACCCCACCCTACGTCGTCGATGTAGAGCTTGCCACGACAACTCTTAGTCAGCCGGCCCACAGCGTATCCCTTGAGTCCTTCGAAGCTGCCCTTCAAGAACTCAAAACCATCGTGCAATAGCCCCACAGTGGGTGCCAACTGTCATGGTTTTGTCATGGCAGATGTCCTCGTAAAAGGACTTAGTCGTGGTGCCATCTCTACGGGTTAACTTAAAGGGGTTAAACCGGACAAGGGACACGAGAGTTTTATACTAGTTCGGCCACTTACGATGAAGGTAAAGCCTACATCTAGTTGTGATAGAATTGATGGGGTTTCAATGACCAGGGAGCGAATCTGCTTTGCCTGGCTCTCGAGTTGTTGTCTATTGTCCCTAAACCGCCGCTGGGTCATCCCTTTATATACACAGGTTGACACCCGTCGATTTACAGAGTCCCGGGGCTGGATTATCAATGTGTCCAACTCGGTCTCTATCTCTCCTATCTTACAATATAAGTTACATGATAATGTCAGTTTACAACTACAGGCCTTAATCCGCCATTGGGCCTTGGGCCTTCGTAAAGCGCCATCATCCTTGGTATTCATGGGCTTCTAATCTTCATAGAGTTAACCCGGCCACTCCTGGCCGGTTTACGTCCAGTAGTAATATCCCCAACAGACTCTGTTTGGTATTCCTTTTCTGCGAAACTCTAAAACAAGGAAAAAACAGAAACTGGCACTGGGCTCTAGGTTAATAGGTTAGTCCCAAATATCATATAAAATAGCATATTAATGCATATAAAACATCCAAAACAGACAATATAATAGGATGGAACAATCAAAAATTATAGATACGTTGGAGACGTACCAAGCATCCCCAACCTTAATTCATGCTCGTCCTCAAGTAGGTAAATGATAAAAATAGAATTTTTGATGTGGAATGCTACCTAACATATTTATCCATGTAATTCTCTTTATTGTGGCATGAATGTTCAGATCCATAAGATTCAAAACAAAAGTTTAATATTGACATAAAAACAATAATACTTCAAGCATACTCACAAAATAATTATGTCTTCTCAAAATAACATGGCCAAAGAAAGCTTATCCCTAAAAAATCATATAGTCTGGCTATGCTCCATCTTCATCACACAAAATATTAAAATCATGCACAACCCCGATGACAAGCCAAGCAATTGTTTCATACTTTTGATGTTCTCAAACCTTTTCAACTTTCATGCAATACATGAGCGTGAGCCATGGACATAGCACTCTAGGTGGAATAGACGGTGGTTGTGGAGAAGACAAAAAAGAAGGAGATAGTCTCACATCAACTAGGTGTATCAACGGGCTATGGAGATGCCCATAAATAGATATTAATGTGAGTGAGCAGGGATTGCCATGCAACGGATGCACTAGAGCTATAATTTTATGAAAGCTCAAAAAGAAAACTAAGTGGGTGGGCATGCAACTTGCTTGCTCATGAAGACCTAGGGCGTTTGAGGAAGCCCATTGTTGGAATATACAAGCCAAGTTCTATAATGAAAAATTGCCACTAGTATATGAAAGTGATAACATAGGAGACTCTCTATTATGAAGATCATGGTGCTACTTTGAAGCACAAGTGTGGCAAAAAGATAGTAACATTGTCCCTTCTCTCTTTTTTTTCTTTTCTTTTTTGGGCCTTCTCTCTTTTTTGGCCTTTCTCTTTTTTTCGTCAGATGGGACAATGCTCTAATAATGAAATTCATCGCACTTCTATTTACTTACAACTCAAGAATTACAACTCGATACTAGAACAGAAGTATGACTCTATGTGAATGCCTCCGGCGGTGTACCGGGATGTGCAATGAATTAAGAGCGACATGTATAAAAATGATGAACGGTGGCTTTGCCACAAATACGATGTCAACTACATCACTGGTACACATCGGTGCTATACAAACGGTTATTAACCCCTTTCCACGACGGTGTTCGGAACCGTCACCTAGTGAGTGTGGGTGATAGGGGGGTCATTCCCACACGACCCAGAAACCGTCGGGGATATGCCCTCCTAGCACACACACTTGGCAAAATGAGGTCGTGTGTGACCGGCAAGCGACCAAATATGGTTATACGTCCATTAGTGCTAAAAAATACAATTATACAGGCGAAATCGTTTCCGGACATAAGTACATCCCACATTGTCAGTCCCCGCTAAACGTTTCCATTTGTATATACATCTCACACAGTCACTCCAAGGAAAACATTTGCGCAAGGTGGCATAACACAAACAGTTTTCAAGAGAATGTCATGTGTGATTGTTCATTGATCCAACACGGTTTATTCCTAGAAACTGTGTGCGTTGCCTGAGGTCATCGCCCACGGTGTTTTCTCAGTAACCGTTTGCAATAGGAAGACCCAATTAGAAAGCTAATAGGCCAATCAGCAGGCTAATTGCCCTATTATTAATAATCCATTTACTAATCTAATTGACATTCATATTAAGAACATAATATATTCCATTTCCATATTAAGAAAGTGGGATTTCATAATTGAAATGCATCGGAGTACAACATGATATAGCTTCAGCACTCAGCTACCCCATTACACAACTGCACTAGCAGCAAGTTTCACATGCAACATCTAGAACCTTTCGAAATTAGCATCATAGACGGTACATAGAGAGATGAATCTCATCTGGAAAACTGCTGAAGCGGAAGGCGAATATTGAGCCTTCATTCATGTTGAAGGTCTTTGCAACTTTAGGCCAGTGCATGTGGATGATTGACCGTCCATCCTTCGGCCTCTTCAGGAACACTTCAATATTGAACCGTAGGTGTTGTATGAAAACTTTCCTCGCCTCCTAACCACAGAGGTGGTTTGAGAGGTAATCATCAATGAACCCTAAAAATAAGGATGTGTATAAGTATATTCTCTATGTTGTAAATGGGGCAAAGAAATAAAAAGGGAAAGCCATAATAGTTAGTACCATCTTGTAAACCTCAGTGCTTCCCATTGTTTCCGTGCAACACATATAAGGTAGTTAGTCATCAGGTTAAGTAAGGGTTCACATGCTATCATTAAAATATGTTGATGATAAATAAGCACATTGCAGATTCATCAGATTAATTCAAGCCACATGGAAAACCCATTTATCCAAACCAAGCATGATTAAGAACTAGGAAATATAACACTTGTATATGTTTCTCATGTATTAGGTGCAGCCAAATTCGATTTACTCCTCACATGGTATACAATAACAAAATGCAGCCACAACAATTGAACATCGCATTGCAGAATTAAACCAAGCAGTTAACTAAACACCACAACAAATGAACCAAACGTTAACTGAGCACCACATTGCACAATATAACATACACCTAATAGAAGATTAGATAGTGAACCAAACCAAGCATGCTTAACAACTTGGAAATATAGCAATTGTATTTGTTTCTCATGTATTTAGTATAGCCAAATTCGATTTATTTCTCACATGGCATACAATAACAGAATGCAGCCACAATAATTGAACATCGCATTGCAGAATTGAACCAAGCAGTTAACTAAACACCACAACAAATGAACCAAACATTAACTGAGCACCACATTGCACAATATAACATACTCGTAATAGAAGATCAGATAGTTAACCAAACCAAGCATTCTTAACAACTTGGAAATATTGCACCCTGAAGAATTGAACATCACATTTGCAGAATTGAACCAAGCAGTTAACTGAACACCACATTGCACGACATATAGAACATATACACTATAACAGAAGATTGCATGGTAAAAGTAGATAGCACAATTCACTAGAATTTGTTAAGGAAAGGCAGTAACTAGCAAACTGACATGGGTCCTTATAGTGAGCTAATAAGACAAGCTACTCCTCATTGTCAGAAATATCAATGACGATTGGCTCCTTGGACGTGGAAGAGGGCAAGGCCTCCGCATCGTGGGTGCCCTCGTTGTAGTGGTGAGTTGCCTGAGCCGCTCCGGGCACCAACCTGATGGCTCTCGAGATGAGGTAAGAACGTGTGCGCTAAGAAAACACATCGTAGTCTTCGTCGTAGGCACCGATGGTGGCCTCGAGAAAACGCCACGAACTGTCATTTAAAGCAGCCAACCGCGTGACGACGTCGGTGTGCGAGGCATCAACAGTGGCCTCAGCGATGAGCTGCTCCTCCAAGATCTGGGGGTCGGCACGAATGGCAGCCATCGCGACCTCATCCGCGCATGCGGCCGTGATTTGCTTTTCCGCTGCCAAATGCTCCTTGACATCCTGGCTATACTATGTGCACAATGGCTTAGGCCGGCACTTATTTGGTGGAGGGGTCGGTGAATTGGGTGGAAGGTGTCGCGCTCGCACCGGCGGTCGGGGCATGTGGGATGTGGAAGGAGGAGGAGGAGGATGGGGGTCGGGTGTGGATTACCTGCCTGGATAGGCGAGGCCAGGCAGCGTGAAGGAGGGTCGCCGACGAGGAGGGGGAGCTGCAAGCAAGGAGTGAAGGTTTCAACTTTGAAAGGAAGGTGGAAACAGGGGAAATGTGGCTTTTGGTAAGGGGGAGGGGGCGGGAAGGTAGATATTTCCGCGGAAGTCGAAAATTTGGAATCGCTTCAGCGAACAAACTGGCGCTCAAAGTGTCATCAGACACGGTCCCTAATTCAGAGCAGGATGTGGACTGTAGCCATCGCACCTTCTCGCATATGCCATATGGGTACTATACTCCGACGGTGCTACAAGATATTTTTTGCTCCATCTCACACACGGTTGGTTATAATAAACTGTGTGGGATCTACTTGATTTTTCGTCTTGATTTGAATTACATAATGGAGTTACAGCGGCCATGGACGGTGTTTGAATTGCTAGACCTTTTATCTGTAGTGAACATGCAACTATATGTGTGTCCTAAAAGAATTGGAATTATTCAGGGTTCATTTGTACATTTCTATGCATTAAGTGAGTTTTCAATGCATTTATGTGCATAATTCAAATTTAAACTACATGCACATGCTCCACTGCATATAAATTGGTTGAAAAATCAAATCTTTGTCCTTGGGTGCATGCTTAGGTCCCTTGCAAGAAATGGGAATGAATGTCAAACACCCTACCACCGTCACTTGGCCGCAAACATTGAGATACCTGGTTTTTAAATTCTAGTAAATCCAAAACTAGTCTGAAATTCATGAAACTTGGCATGCTATCATGGAGAGGCATCAACATGCCATGGTAATTTTTTTGTCCCATTTGGGGTAGGTTTGAGTATATGCTTCTCACAAACCAGAGCTTCTCACAACAAGCATGATGGTTTCGGGTAGGGAAGGTCCCACCGTTTAGGATGAAACGATATCCATTGCCTCTTATTGCTTTCAAATATTTTCTTGTGTCAACATAGAACAACAGGAGCGTCGTGTCAATTTTTGGGATTTTTCGGGGTTCGTTTGGACATTTTTATGCATTAATTGAGTTTTCACTTCATTTATCCGCATAATTCAAATTTGAACTACATGCACATGCTCTAATGCATATAAATTGGTTTAAAAAAATCAAATATGTGTCCTTGGGTGCATGCTCAGGTCACATGCAACAAATGGGAATGAATGTCAAACACCCTGCAATGGTCACTCGGTCGCAAACATTGAGATGCTTGGTTTTAAATTCTAGTAAATCCAAAGCTCGTCCGAAATTCATGAAACTTGGCATGCTATCATGGAGTGGCATCAACATGCCGTGGTAAATTTTTTGTCCCATTTGGGGCAGGTTTGGGGATATGCTTCTCACAATAAGCCGGATGGTTTCGGTAGGGAAGGTCCCACCTTTGGGGACGAAACGATATCCATTGCCTCTTATTACTTTCAATTTTTTTTCTCGTGTCAACATAGAACAACGGGAGTGTTTTGTCAATTTTTGGTATTGGGGGGGTTCGTTTGGACATTTTTATGCATTAATTGAATTTTCAATGCATTTATGTGCATAATTCAAATTTGAACTACGTGCACATGCTCTAATGCATATAAATTGGTTGAAAAATCAAATTTGTGTCCTTGCGTGCTTGCTTAGGTCCCATGCAAGAAGTGGGAATGAATGACAAACACCCTGCTACGGTCACTCAGCCTCAAACATTGAGATACCTGGTTTTTAAATTCTAATAGATCCAAAGCTCGTCCGAAATTCATGAAACTTGGCATGCTATCATGGAGAGGCATCAACATGCCATGGTAAATTTTTTGTCCCATTTGGGGCAGGTTTGGGGATATGCTTCTCACAAACCGGAGGTTCACACAACAAGCCGGATGGTTTCAGTAGGGAACGTCCCATCTTTGGGGATGAAACGATATCCATTGCCTCTTATTGCTTTCAATTTTTTTCTCGTGTCAACATAGAACAACAAGAGTGTTGTGTTAATTTTTGGGATTTTTCAGGGTTCGTTTGGACATTTTTATGCATTAATTGAGTTTTCAATGCATTTATGTGCATAATTCAAATTTGAACTATATGCACATGCTCTAATGCATATAAATTGGTTCAAAAATCAAATCTACGTCCTTGGGTGCATGCTTAGGTCACATGCAAGAAATGGGAATGATTGTCAAACACCCTGCCACAGTCAGTCGGCCGCAAACATTGAGATACCTGGGTTTTAAATTCTAGTAAATCCAAAGCTTGTCCGAAATTCATGAAACTTGGCATGCTATCATGGAGCAGTATCAACATGTCGTGGTAAATGTTTTGTCCCATTTGGGGCAGGTTTCGGGATATGCTTCTCAATAACCAGGGCTTCTCACAACAAGGGTGATGGTTTCGGTAGGGAACGTCCCACCTTTGGGGACGAAATGATATCCATTGCCTCTTATTGCTTTCAAAAAAAATCTCGTGTCAACATAGAACAACAGGAGTGTTGTGTCAATTTTTTGGATTTTTCGGGGTTCGTTTGGACATTTTTATGCATTAATTGAGTTTTCAATGCATTTATGTGCATAATTCAAATTTGAACTACATGCACATGCTCTAATACATATAAATTGGTTGAAAATTTAAATCTGTGTCCTTGGGTGCATGCTTAGGTCCCATGCAAGAAATTGGAATGAATTTCAAACACCAGGGCACCGTTGATTGCCGACTAAACGTTGAGATACTTCATTTTTAAATTCTAGTATATCCAAAACTCGTCTGAAATTCATGAAACTTGGCATGCTTTCATGGAATGGTACCCGACATGCTGTGGTATTTTTCATGTCCATTTTGAGAGAAGGCGCACTCGAATAACAAGCAACATAGGCATTTTGAAAAAATAGCTGCCACTTTAATATCTTAAACGGTTGTATAATTCAAATCGTGTGCGTTCTGTTAACCATTCACGTGACGCCATGTGTCTTCGTTTTTAATGGCTATAGGAGGTGCCCTGCGGACAGCTGCTTGACCTTGACTGAATGGGAGGCGTGCGAGCGGAGTCCGGTGCACAGGCTGACCGAGAGGTGTGCAAGCTGTCCTGCAATGCGCAGGCTCACCGAGAAGCGTGCAAGTTGTACGCTGCTCAGGCTCACTAGGAAGCAAGCCCTTTGACTTCCATGGCCGCCCGCCTTCCTCTCCATTAATGGCGCCCGAGTCACTGTTTAATATGGGCGACCTTACTGTTCGCCTCCCATTCCCCTCCCTCCCGTAGACCTCCACCAATGCCATGGCGCCGAATGATCATCTGCCACTAGTCTTCAAGTTTGGTGAAATCGACTCCGAGCCGGAGGAGATAGAAAACAAGGAGGAATGGGGCCTCATGGACATGGCCCAGAACGAGCTAGTCGCGGCGGTTGCTGCCCCCGCTCTAGTCAGCTCCCATCCCCGCGCCCGCGCCAGCGACCATCCCCGTAGCATTGACGGGCTGGTCGTCGAGCACTATTATAGAGCTAGAAGCCACGGGCGTCAGCGAGGTCTCCGCGGACCCGCGCGAGCTCATGTACATGCCAGCGCCAGCGCCTGTGCACGTGCCCGTGCGCGCCCTCCACCCACCATGGCGCCGACCCCCGTGCGTTTGGCTGCACCCGCCGCACCCGTGCCCCTGCCCGTGCGCGCCCCTCCACCCACTGCGGTGCCGGTCCCCGTGCGTTTGGTTGCACCCACCGTGCCCGTGCGTGTGCCTCCCTCAGCGGCATGGGACACTGCCGTACACCGCTACCTCTTAGCGCCGCCAGTTGCCGTCCTCCCGCGCCCCGCCTGTCGATCGCACGATGACATGATGTTTGATTTACAAGTGAAGAACATTTTGCGCTGCCTTGAAGACTTCAACAACGGCGTTCCAGAGGACGACAACGACAACGACAATGACGGTGCGGCACGCCACCTCCGCCCCCGCCAGAAATAGTTCTTTTGGGGGTTTAATACTGTATCTCGAATTCTCGATCATATGAATATAAATTCGCAGTGTGACTGAATGAAAGATATGGTTTGAATGAACTTTCCTTTTTCTCTCTTAATGTACAGACTTATCAAACGATTTTCTTTTGAAAAAAACATCAATGGTATTTAAATATGAAACACTCATCGCAAACGTTTTAGTTAGAACACCCGTACGCAAACCGACAGCTTCCCCAGGAAGCCAAGTGAAAATGTGTCGAGTAGGATTTCTGCATCCCTTCAACGCAAACGGTTGTTTTGCATGACCCGTGTGCAACCATGTACAAACAATTGGGTAAGATTTGCATATCTGTCATTTTGGGTATGTTGCCATTTCTCAAACTGGAAAGATTGACATTTGTTTATCTAGTAACATTGGCATTTGTCAACCTTGTAACACTGCAATTTGTCAAAATATGCAGCTACAAATCGCTAGCACTATATAATTTTTGCAACTAAAATCACTAGCACTGTTCATATGGACACCACTAGCAGATGTGAGTTCATGGATGCATATGCAAATGTACCATTGATTACATACAACAAGTCATCAACCCACAACGACAACAAGGATGCATGTTGGATTATAGATCATTTCGAACAAAACATTCTAGTAAAGTTTTTCTCACACAACAAATAACAAAGCGATGAAATGAACTTCAGCTCAACCACTCATCGGCATTGGAAACGCTTGCTTTGAACCAGAAGTGATTCTCTGGGAAGGGCCAGCTACTGTCAATCTCGAGACCAACGCAGGACTGATGATCGAGGCTGAAGTGGCCTATGTTAGGACCCATATTGGGACGGTAGGGAAGCATAGTAATGTCTGAGGTATAGATAAGTTGCTTCTCATAAATGGTAGTAACATTATGTCTACAACAGCTGGATCGCCTTCCACCATCACTGGGTAGTTTTGTCCAAGGAAGAGCGAGTTTCCTCCAAGACTTTCAATACTGAACCAGGGAGAAGGTGTTGGCGCTAGTACACTAGTATCCATCCCGAATACCCTACGACGGATGTGGGAATAGGTCCGGAGAGTGCAACCATACGAGACAACACCTACTTCCTTAGTAACATCAGCAGTTCCCCGTATACAGACAAGAAGAGGTGATCCATCGGAATAAGTTGCCAGGTGCCACCGAGTATATGGGTCCTGCTCGTCCTCATGCTCGTGAATAAAATTTTCAAGTATAGGTGGTGGAATGTTCACAGGACATTGGAAACACAAGAAGGTTAATTAGTAAAGGGAAACTAGCTAACCCGCATGCATGGGGATGAAACAATTATAATTACGGTGGAAGATAAACGTACCGAAATCATGAGGATTCCATGCAAAAATAGTGCCACGAGTGGTGGCAGCAAACACAAGACCCTCGTATTGAATTGCATCACAATACTCATCCGTGTATAGAAACTAATTTTTGAGCAATATCCATCGAGTCAAACCATGAAGGACGACAACAAGCTTCTCGAAGATAGCGGCAACATAAGCATTCCTATAACCCCAAGAGCGGTTGGGAACTCGACAAATTGCTATCTTCCATACAGGACAGTCAGCATGATCGTATTTGAACTCACGTAGAATACCGGTGTACTCAACCTCTGGGTAGTCGTCTGAGATTTTTCAAAGTGGAACCCGGTGACGAGTGTACACGTTCAGAAGTTCCCACTCGCAGTTGTACCCAATATAAACAACCCAATATCCATTTGCACCTGCCCAAGCCTTGCCCTCAAGCGATGGCATCATAACATCATACGTATCATTATCAAGCGGCGTCAACTTACACAAGGCGAGGCTTCCCTCGGCCCCGCGCCAGTCAGCAGGGTCACGACAAAGAAGATAGGGGAGATCAAACCGCTCCTGAACCCTTGGGTTCCTTGTAATGATGTTATTAGTTGAGTCAAGAATGGTCTTGAACAAATCTGCCATGCTAGCCAAGGTGATGACATCGCACCGATCAATGAGTTCCTCCACTGCGTCATCATTCAGATCGGGGCAAGAATAATAGGGTCATTTCCGGCTTGTTCCCTCCATGGAGAAGACGATCAAACAATGGCAGAAGGAAGGGTGAAGGAAAATGGAGGAGGGAGAAAGAGCTAGCATGCGACAACAGATCCAAATCGAGAGGGAAAGGCGAAGAGTCGGTGGACGGTTGCCACGGTACATGAAGAGGCGCCTGGGAAGCGAACGGTTGCCACAGAGGTCACACACTGACGACAACGGCCGAGTGAACCGCATGCAATCCCATTGCACAATACACACGTCTTGTTAGGTTGAACCATTTCTGTTCTCTTGTGTCAATGCAAACAGTTCATTCGAGTGAACTGCATGCTGGATATCCCACACACCTTGATCTGGCTGACCGTTTATTTTGTGTTGCCTAATCACAAACAGTTCATTCGAGTGAACTATATGCTGTATATCGCACACACATTCATCTGGCTGTCCGTTTCTTTTCTGTGGCCTAATCACAAACAATTCATCCGAGTGAACCGTATGCTGTGTATCGCACACGCCTGCATCTGGCTGCCCGTTTCTTTTGTTCCTCCTCATCGCAAACAGTTAACTGAACTGAACCGTATGCCCTTTATCGCACATGCAACTAAAATCTGAACCGTGTTTGATGCATCCTCCATCGCAAACATTTTCACCTTTTTGATGGTTTTCATACACCATCGTTTGCGATTATTGCATCACACACAGTTTCTCGAAGGGTCTCTGATCGTAGTGTCGCGTTAGCAACATCCTGTAGTACTGTCACAAACCAGAGCTTCTCACAATAAGCGTGATGGTTTCGGTAGGGAACGTGCTACCTTTGGGGACGAAACGATATCCATTGCCTCTTATTGCTTTCAAAAAATTTTGAGTGTCAACATAGAACAACAGGGGTGTTGTGTTTAATTTTGGAATTTTCCACGGTTCGTTTGGACATTTTTATACATTAACTGAAATTTCCAGGCATTTTATGGGCATAATTCAAATTTGAACTACATGCACAAGCTCCAGTGCATATAAACTAGTTGAAAAATCAAATCCGTGTCCTTGGTTGCATGCTTAGGTCCCATGCAAGAAATGGGAATGAATTTCAAACACCCTGCCACTGTCACTTGGCCGCAAACATTGAGATACCTGGTTTTTAAATTCTCGTAAATCCAAAACTCATCTGAAATTCATGAAACTTGGCATGCTACCATGGAGCGGCATCAACATGCCGTGGTAAAATTTTGTCCCATTTGGGGCAGGTTTGTGTATAAGCTTCTCACAAACCAGAGCTTCTCACAACAAGCGTGATGGTTTCGGTAGGGAACGTGCCACCTTTGGGAACGAAACGATATCCGTTGCCTCTTATTGCTTTCAATTTTTTTCTAGTGTCAACATAGAACAACAGGAGTGTTGTGTTTAATTTTTGAATTTTTCGGGGTTCATTTGGAATTTTTTATACATTAACTGGGCTTTCCAGGCATTTTGTGTGCATAATTCAAATTTGAACTACATGCACATTCTCCAGTGCATATAAAATAGTTCAAAAATCAAATATGTGTCCTTGGTTGCATGCTTAGGTCCCATGCAAGAAATGGGAATGAATTTCAAACACCCTGCCACTGTCACTCGGCTGCAAACATTGAGATACCTATTTTTTAAATTCTAGTAAATCCAAAACTCTTCTAAACTTCATGAAACTTTGCATACTATCATGGAGCGGCATCAACATGTCGTGGTAATATTTTTGTCCCATTTGGGGCAGGTTTGGGTATAAGCTTCACACAAACCAGAGCTTCTCACAACAAGCGTGATGGTTTCGGTAGGGAACGTGCCACCTTTGGGGACGAAACGATATCTATTGCCTCTTATTGCTTTCAAATTTTTTCTTGTGTCAACATAGAACAACAGGAGTGTTGTGTTTAATTTTGGAATTTTTCGGGCTTCATTTGGACATTTTTATACATTAACTGAAATTTCCAGGCATTTTATGCGCATAATTCAAATTCGAACTACATGCACATTCTCTAGTGCATATAAACTAGTTGAAAAATCAAATATGTGTCCTTGGTTGCAAGCTTAGGTCCCATGCAAGAAATGGGAATGAATTTCAAACACCCTGCCACCATCACTCGGCCGCAAACATTGAGATGCATGGTTTTTAAATTCTAGTAAATCCAAAACGTGTCTGAAATTCATGAAACTTGGCATGCTATCATGGAGCGGCATCAACATCTCATGGTAAAAATTGTGTCCCATTTGGGGCAGGTTTGGGTATAAGCTTCTCACAAACCAGAGCTTCTCACAACAAGTGTGATGGTTTCGGTAGGGAACGTGCCACCTTCGGGGACGAAGCGATATCCATTGCCTCTTATTGTTTAAAGAATACTTCATCTATTTCCCTCCTTTCATTCATAAACATATCATTTTCATGGTCTAGCAAATATTGTTCTAAAGGATCATTAGGAGGCACGGCAATAGAAACAAGACCAATAATTTCATCTTTACTAGGCAATTCTTTATCATGGGGTTGTCTATGATATTTAGCAAAATTAAATTCATGAGACATATCCCCTAAACCAACAGAAACAATATCCTTTTTGCAGTCTATCTTAGCATTAACAGTATTCAAGAAGGGTCTACCAATATAATGGAACAAGAAAATCAACATGATATTTAACTTTCCCACACAAGACTTCAACATCTCTAATAATCCCAACCGGTGAAATAGTATCTCTATTGGCAAGCTTAATTGTAACATCAATACCTTCTAGCTCAGAAGGTGCAATATCATGCATAATTTCTTCATATAAAGAATGGGGTATTGCACTAGCACTAGCATCCATATCACATAAGCCATGATAGCAATGATCTCCTATTTTAACAGAAATAACAGGCATGCCTACAATAGGTCTATGTTTATTTTTAGTATTGGGTCTAGCAATTCTAGCAGCTTCATCGTAGAGGTAAATAACATGCCCATCAATATTATCAGACAAGAGATCTTTAACCATAGCAATACTAGGTTGAACTTTAATTTGCTCAGAGGGTGTAGGTGTTCTAGTATTATTCTTACGAACCACAATTGAAGATTTAGCATGATCATTTATTCTAGTAGGGAAAGGTGGTTTTTCAATATAAGCGGTAAGAACATTAGGATCAACATTATAAGTGATAGTATTTCTTCAACTTTAATAGGTTAAACTACTTTTACTTCAATGGGAGGATGATATTTAATCCACTTCTCCTTAGGGAGATCAACATGAGTAGCAAAGGGTTCACAAAAAGAAGCTATTATCTCAGAGTCAAGTCCATATTTAGTGCTAAATTCACGGGAAGCATCGGTATCCATAAAAGATTTAACACAATCAAACTTAGGTGTTATACCTGAATCCTTACCTTCGTCGAGTTCCCAATCTATAGAGTTGCATTTAATCCTTTCCAATAAATCCCATTTGAATTCAATAGTCTTCATCATAAAAGAACCAGTACAGGAAGTATCGAGCATGGAGTGATTATTGAGAGAAAGCCGATCATAAATTTTTGAATAATAATTTCTCTTGAGAGCTTATGATTGGGGAATGAATATAACATTGACTTAAGCCTCCCCCAAGCTTGAGCGATGCTTTCTCATTCTCGAGGCCAAAAATTACATATATAATTACGATCAGGATGAACAAGATGCATAGGATAAAAATTCTGATGAAATTCCAGTTTCAATCGGTTGTAGTTCCATGATCCCATATCATCACATAGCCTAAACCATGTTAATGTGTTTTCTTTCAAAGATAAAGGGAATACCTTCTTCTTGATAACATCCCCGGGCATACCTGCAAGCTTAAATAATCCATAAACGTCATCCACATAGATTAGGTGCAAATCGGGATGCAATGTTCCATCTCCTGTAAAAGGATTAGCTAGCAGTTTCTCTATCATACCTGAAGGAATTTCAAAGTAAACATTTTCAGTAGGTTCAGTAGGTTGAAGAGAAACTCTTTGCTCTACTGGTCGGGGTGAAGATACCCCGAACAAGCCCCTCAAAGGATTACTTTCCATAGTAACAAGTGACAGTAAATTTCAGCACACTATATAAATTTTTCCTTACCAAAGGCGCTTCACTCCCCGGCAATGGCGCCAGAAAAGAGTCTTGATGACCCACAAGTATAGGGGATCTATGGTAGTCCTTTCGATAAGTAAGAGTGTCGAACCCAACGAGGAGCAGAAGGAAATGATAAGTAGTTTTCAGTAAGGTATTCTCTGCAAGCACTGAAATTATCGGTAACATATAGTTTTGTGATAAGGTAATTTGTAATGGGTAACAAGTAATAAAAGTAAATAAGTTGCAGCAAGATGGCCCAATCCTTTTTGTAGCAAAGGACAAGCCTGGAAAAACACTTATATAAAGGAAAACGCTCCCGAGGACACATGGGAGCTAGTTTTCCTCACGTTCATATGATTCGTGTTCGGTACTTTGATAATTTGATATGTGGGTGGACCGGTGCTTGGGTACTGCCCTTCCTTGGACAAGCATCCCACTTATGATTAATCCCTCTTGCAAGCATCCGCAACTACAAAAGAAGTATTAAGATAAACATAACCATAGCATGAAACATATGGATCCAAATCAGGCCCTTACGAAGCAACGCATAAACTAGGGTTTAAGCTTCTATCACTCTAGCAACCCATCATCTACTTATTACTTTCCAATGCCTTCCCCTAGGCCCAAACAATGGTGAAGTGCCATGTAGTCAACGTTCACATGACACCTGCCGTGGAATTGTCACGGCAGATGTCCTAGTGTGAGGACTTAGTCGTGAGGCCAATGCATCTTTGTAGTAGCTTGAGAGGGGTTGAGCGGAATCGAGAGACGCAACACAAGAAAAGGATTTCGACAGCTTCGGGCCCCGGGAAACATCATCCGGTAATAGCCCTACATGCTGTTTGTGGCTAGGTCTCATTATAATCATGAGGGAGTCGCCGGTAAACCGGCTCTTTCTGTGCTAGCCCTAGAGATTGTTCCTTCTTCCTTGTGATTTCCTCATAAACCGGCCCAACATAACATGAACTGGCCTTCCGGGCCTTGGGCTTTGTCGTCCGTCTGACCCACCCGCCGGGTCTCCAACGAATCGTAAACCGCCAGGTCCAAGAGGGTCGCTAGTGAGTCGCCAAGCTCCAGCCGGGTCATACATCCGGCGGTTTATACTGTAGGGTATATCCCCGACATTAGCCCCCTGTTTAATTTGGATTTATCCATGTTAAACTAATCCTGCAACATAAACACAAGAACAAATTTGACAGGTTGTGCTCCGGGTTAAATATTCCTGTAAGCCGGCACCTGATCATCCTTAAGTCCTTGACATTTTCTCCTAGAAAATCCGGGTCAATAGGCCAGCTTCATAATCCATTTTCTAACATTGGCTCTTGTAAAGAAATATTATAAGAAATAATCCATTTGAGTCAGCCTTCAATGCTCTGACTTGACAAAAATATTGGTCTTTGAAATATTCAACTGATATCCAACCGGCTTGAAGATGTAGAACTTGCCGGTTTATGATTACCACCATTGTCGGGTTATAAAAACTGATAATTCCAGGTCATGATTGTTGCCAACGCCGGTTCATGATTGTTGCCAATGCCAGTTCATGACTATTGATGACGCCGGGTTGCAGCCACAGGGTCATACTGTTTACCATTTTGAAGAAATCCATGTTGTTCATCCCAATCACTAGTAAAAATGGAATACCCATATTATGTAGCCCCCAAGTGTCGGGTTGTCATGCTTGCAGCAACCTGGGACTTGTAATTGCCTTATGCTCATAAAAACTTCAACCAGTGTAGCCCCCAAGGGCCGGGTCATTATGCAATAATGAGCAGGGACTTTGTAAATATAATCATGTAGATTTGAGAAATGATGTGTAGCCCCCAAGGGCCGGGTCATTATGCAATAATGAGCAGGGACTTGATATATACTTTAATGAAAATAACATCTTATAATATAGCCTCCATCGTAGGGCTTGAACCCATGTCCACAAGGTTAAGAGCTTTGTGCTTTATCAACTAAGCAACGGACCCTTCAATGTAATGGATTTAACTTGTGTACCTTGAATTGTTGATAGGAGCAATTGGTAGCCCCCAAAGTTCGGCTCATTATGATGTGATGAGTCGGGTCTTCAATAAGATGAGCAAGAAATGACTTTGCATTAACCCCCAAGCGTCATGGTGCATGCTTGCAGCGACATGAGACTTGCATATTTGATGTAATCTTAACTTGAACAATGTAACCCCCAAGTGTCGGCTCGTAAGCCTGCAGCGACTCGGGACTACCCCCTCCATTGTGGAATAAATCACATCCATTGATAATAGCCATTGCGCTAAAGCGACTTTGAAAACCCCAATCATAATATTGGTTATTGATAACCATAATAAAATCCAGCCATGTTGGCAATTTAAAGACTTGAATAATATACCCAATGATTTATAAGCGCATGATTCCAATGGCGCAATCCAAATATATCCTGGCGACTTATAGTCTAAAGCCAGGCCGGGTTAACAAACACCGGATAATTTCTCATCATATACTGGCGACTTATCATCTTAAAGCCAGGCCGGGTTAATAAACACCAAATATTATTTTATCTCATATTGGCGACTTATAGTCAAAAAGCCAGGCCGGGTTAATAAATGTTGTATTATAATTGATCATGTACTGACAACTTATAGTTGAAAGCCAAGCCGGATCAATAAACGCCGGTTTATCATAAGATATTATAAATCTCATCAAAGGAGGAAAAACTTGACAAATAAAAGCATAAAAAGAACATATGAGGCTTTTCATGGGCTGCCAGGCCCAAAATCGAGGCTTTTCATGGGCTGCCAGGCCACTGAATTAAACATTTTACAAAGCCTTTTAAGATGGACCTCACATTAACCAATCGTCGTTGTAACTTTGACAAGTTCAGGGTCTATCAGATTGACTTGTCAAACGTTCGACAGGTCATACCAGGATTACCTGGACGGAGTGGCTTACTTAAAGAGGCAGGATAACCCGGGGTTTTAGGTGAATACACCTGGCTTCCAAGCCTGGCTTGATAGCCTATTACACGGGTGTAGACTCTTTGTTCTTTGAGAAGCAAAGAGCCCCCGAGCAATATTTTGAGATGTGCTCAGTGGGTGCCTATGTTTGAGTTGTGCTTTTGCAGCACTCTCTTTGGCCCCCAAGTGATTTCCCTGGTGGCCTTACGCCGATCAAGAGGTGTAGCTATGGTTCGAATACGACCAAGCCCCCAAGTGATTTCACTGGTGGCCTTACACCGATCAAGAGGTGTAGCTATGGTTCGAATACGACCAAGCCCCCAAGTGATTTTTTTGACAACTCGAACTTTGCAAGAGATATTTCTTCTTGAACCGGATGGTAAACCGGATTTTGAGAGCTTCAAATCTTTGTGGGAGACATCTTTCCCTTGAATCGGATTTTAAATCAGAATCTTCATTTTTAGCCAGAAATTTTCTGACAACCTTTAAACTCAAACTTGCGAGAGATTAATTCTTTTTGAACTGGAAATTCTTAAACCGGATTTGAGAGCTTCAGAGCTTTTGTTGAAAGAATATAGATTTCCCTAGAACCGGATTTTAAACTGGAATTTTCATTTTGAACCGGAAATTTTCTGACATTCTTTAAATTTTCATCAATATGGTAGTAGCCTCCGGGACCGGGTTATCTTTCCCTCCATCGTCCTGGGGTTCTTAAATTTGCTAAAACCGGCAAGATTTGCTGAGTCATGTCATCGTAGCCCCCGAGTCTCAAGGTGACTCGAGGAGTTGGCTTGAGATTCTCCATATTTGACCGTGATATAAACCGGCATAAGTTGTATATCATTGGTGTTGATAGCACGATGTGAATCCACATAATGTTGAGGTGACTGCGGCGGGATATAAATGTTCCCATATGAGCCGTGTCAGCAACTCGACCAATGGTTCCTTCCAACTGGCTCCTTGAAGTTTAACCAAACTGTAGTGGCGACGACTTGTGTGCCTGTCCATTGAGCCATCTAGTGCAGACGGCGGTTGATAGTATATGATAATTTGCCTCCAATTTGTTGAAAGAAAACCGGGCTACCCAAGCTGTGACTTGTTTATACTCAATAAACAACTCATGCACACAAGTGCGGCCCGGTGTGTTGATGTAGACCAAACCGCAAGGGCGGCAGTGTAAGCACTTCCGTTGAGCACGGCAGTATGGATAAATGTTAGTGCAAAATGACGATGCTAGGCACTCCATATCCGCGATATAACTCCACTTCGGCGGTGAATAATTGTCTTGATATAAAAATACACAAACCAACGTAATTGTTCCTTGACAAAAATAATATGTGTCAAAAATAGACTTAGATAGATTTCACCTGATATGTTAGGCCGGAAATTATCCGTTGCAGAGTTGATGATCACCTCAGTGACACTAAAACCAATCACGACCGAGTCGGCCGTGAGAGCAGACAGATGAGCCGGCCGCGGCGTTGTAAGCCGGTGCAGACGGGCGAGTCAACCACAGGTGCGGTAATCCGTGCGGGCAGGCGAGTAATCGCAAGCGTGGTAATCCGCTCGGACGGGCGAGTTAATGTAGACCGGGCCACAAAGGCGGTAACTTGCTCACGTCCGTTCCTCGGGTAGTGTGGCCCGGATGAAAACGTTGTTGCAGAATGTTACCAGTGTGTGCTCCATACCCGCAGTATAATGCCTCCAATTTGAAATGAAAATTTGTCCTGTGAAACAATATTACATGGCCAAGTAATTGTTCTAAAAAGAATTAACCTGCTGATAAAAACAGAGGAAGATATCACCTGATGCATTGGGATGAAAAATGATCTTTGCATGCCCATAATTTAGCTGGGATATGGAATCCAACAGCAACATGGGCGATGACTTAATCCACGTCCACCCCTTTTTTCGATCGTCCAATCATCTCCCCACCTTTCTTTTCTTCAAGCGGCAACCAGCAGGAGAGCATGCCTGGGGGCAGCGGCTCACAGGCAAAACCAGGCAGGGGCGACTCGAGGCGCGGTAAGCCGTGCGGGTCAAATGGGGACGGAGGTAGCGCACTGGCGACTTAAGACCGGTCCCGTCAGAAGAGGAACAAGGGCGCGGGCGTGGGCGGTAAACCGGCATGAGCAGACGGCAGCGACTGACTGCAGTGGTGAACCGGCGCACGAGGAGCAGCAATACTGAATCAAGGCGGCGACTAAGGCCGGACTGGCTCGGGCGACTTAACCATGCAGCTATGGGGCGCTTGCGGGCAGGGCCTCGGCGGCTCAGAACGGCAACAATGACCCAGCACCATCTGGAACGGGGTGAGACGGCTGGCGGGTCAGCCAGTTCGGGCGTCTGAACGGTGATGGTGAACCGGTAGAGGCCAGAGCCCCCCGTCCGCGGAGACTAAACCCATGACTTAAACCGCTTCCAGGTCGTAGGGGTTTCTGGATCCACATGTTAGTAGTAACTTTTCCTTCCCTTGAATCTTGAATTGGCTTCCTTGTGTGTTTTTCAACCCCGTTTTTGTCAGTCGAGTTATATCCTTCCAAAACTGTTATGTCATCCCAAAAGTAATGTCTTAAATCATAAAAGAACTTTTTCTTTTGTTGGTATGTGAACTAGGTGGTATAAACTTGGCAACAATGTAATTAGCATAATCAGCATACCATGGAGCAGTACGAGAAGCATTTGTGACAGCTAATTGTTTGTCAGCAAAGCTATCATCAATAGGTAGTGGGTCATCAAGAACATTCTCTAACCTAGACAAGTTGTTTGCAACGGGGTTCTCAGCTCCCATTCTATCGATAATATGCAAATCAAATTCTTGTAGTAGGAGAACCCATCTAATAAGTCTAGGTTTAGCATCTTTCTTTTCCATAAGATATTTAATAGCAGCATGATCAGTGTGAACAGTTACTTTAGAAACAACAATATAACGTCTGAACTTATCACAAGCAAATACAACTGCTAAAAATTCCTTTTCAGTAGTAGCATAATTTCTCTGGGCACTATATAGAGTTTTACTAGCATATTGGATAACATTTAATTTCTTATCAACTCTTTGTCCTAAAACAGCACCTACATCATAATCACTGGCATCGCACATAATTTCAAAGGGTAAATTCCAATCAGGTGGCTGAACAATAGGTGCAGAAATCAAAGCTTTCTTAAGTATTTCAAATGCTTCTACACAATCATCGTCAAAGAAAAAAGGAACATCTTTTTGTAAGAGATTAGCCAGATGCCTGGAATTTTTTGAGAAGTCTTTAATGAACCACCTATAAAAACCGGCATGACCAAGGAAACTTCTTATAACTTTAATGTCCTTTGGACACGGCATCTTTTCAATAGCATCAACTTTAGCTTTATCAACTTCAATACCTCTTTCAGAAATTTTATGTCCCAAGACAATGCCTTCATTAACCATAAAGTGGCACTTCTCCCAATTCAAGACAAGATTAGTTTCTTCACATCTTTGCAAAACTCGATCAAGGTTGCTTAAGCAATCATCAAAAGAAGTTCCATATATGGAAAAATCATCCATGAAAACCTCAACAATCTTTTCACAAAAGTCAGAATATAGCGATCATACATCTTTGAAAGGTAGCAGGTGCATTACATAAACCAAAAGGCATACGTCTGTAAGCAAAGGTACCGAAAGGGCAAGTAAAGGTGGACTTTTCTTGATCCTCTTTTGACACAGGTATTTGAGAGAAACCAGAATAACCATCTAGAAAGAAAAAATGTGTATGTTTAGATAATCTTTCTAGCATTTGATCAATAAAAGGTAAAGGGTAATGATCTTTTTAGTAGCTTTATTTAATTTGCTGAAGTCAATTACCATTCTATAGCTTGTAACAATTCTTTGTGGGATCAATTCATCTTTATCATTAGGAACAACAGTAATGCCTCCCTTCTTTGGGACACAATGGACATGACTTACCCACTGACTATCAACAACAGGATAAATTATACCTGCCTCCAGAAGCTTTAGTATTTCTTTTCTTACCACTTCTTTCATATTAGGATTTAACCGTAGTTGGTGATCAACAACCGGTTTAGCGTCTTACTCCAATTTTATTTTGTGCTGGCATAGAGTGGTACTAATGCCCTTAAGATCATCAAGAGTATATCCAATAGCAGCATGGTGCTTCTTCAGAGTTTTCAATATTTTCTCTTCTTCCTTCTCTGAAAGGTTAGCACTAATAATAACAGGATATATCTTCTTTTCATCAAGATAAGAATATTTAAGAGTATCAGGCAATGGTTTAAGCTCAAACACGGGATCACCTTGGGTGGAGGAGGATCCCCTAGAATTTCGATAGGAAAGTTATGTTTCAAAATAGGTCCCTGTTTAAAGAATACTTCATCTATTTCCCTCCTTTCATTCATAAACATATCATTTTCATGGTCTAGCAAATATTGTTCTAAAGGATCATTAGGAGGCACGGCAATAGAAACAAGACCAATAATTTCATCTTTACCAGGCAATTCTTTATCATGCGGTTGTCTACGAGATTTAGCAAAATTAAATTCATGAGACATATCCCCTAAACCAACAGAAACAATATCCTTTTTGCAGTCTATCTTAGCATTAACAATATTCAAGAAGGGTCTACCAAATATAATGGGACAAAAGTCATCTTGTGGGGAACCAAGAACAATAAAATCAGCAGGATATTTAACTTTCCCACACAAGACTTCAACATCTCTAATAATCCCAACCGGTGAAATAGTATCTCTATTAGCAAGCTTAATTGTAACATCAATACCTTCTAGCTCATCAGGTGCAATATCATGCATAATTTCTTCATATAAAGAATAGGGTATTGCACTAGCAGTAGCACCCATATCACATAAGCCATGATAGCAATGATCTCCTATTTTAAAAGAAATAACATGCATGCCTACAACATGTCTATGTTTATTTTTAGTATCGGGTCTAGCAATTCTAGCAGTTTCATCGTAGAAGTAAATAACATGCCCATCAATATTATTAGACAAGAGATCTTTAACCATAGCAATACTAGGTTGAACTTTAATTTTCTCAGAGGGTGTAGGTGTTCTAGTATTACTCTTACGAACCACAGTTGAAGCTTTAGCATGATCCTTTATTCTAGTAGGGAAAGGTGGTTTTTCAATATAAGCGGTAGGAACAACAGGATCAACATTATAAGTGATAGCCTTTTCTTCAAGTTTAATAGGTTCAACTACTTTTACTTCAATGGGAGGATGATATTTAATCCACTTCTCCTTAGGGAGATCAACATGAGTAGCAAAGGATTCACAAAAGGAAGCTATTATCTTAGAGTCAAGTCCATATTTAGTGCTAAATTCACGGAAAACATCGCTATCCATAAAAGATTTAACACAATCAAACTTAGGTGTTATACCTGACTCCATACCTTCGTCGAGTTCCCAATCTATAGAGTTGCATTTAATCCTTTCCAATAAATCCCATTTGAAGTCAATAGTCTTCATCATAAAAGAACCAGTACAGGAAGTATCGAGCATGGAGCGATTATTGAGAGAAAGCCGAGCATAAAATTTTTGAATAATAATTTCTCTTGAGAGCTCATGATTGGGGCATGAATATAACATTGACTTAAGCCTCCCCCAAGCTTGAGCGATGCTTTCTCTGCAAGCACTGAAATTATTGGTAACATATAGTTTTGTGATAAGGTAATTTGTAACGGGTAACAAGTAATAAAAGTAAATAATGTGCAGCAAGATGTCCCAATCCTTTTTGTAGCAAAGGACAAGCCTGGACAAACTCTTTTATAAAGGAAAATGCTCTCGAGGACACATGGGAATTATCATCAAGCTAGTTTTCATCACGTTCATATGATTCGCGTTCGGTACTTTGATAATTTGATATGTGGATGGACCGATGCTTGGGTACTGCCCTTCCTTGGACAAGCATCCCACTTATTATTAACCCCTCTTGCAAGCATCTGCAACTACAAAAGAAGAATTAAGGTAAACATAACCATAGCATGAAACATATGGATCCAAATCAGCCCCTTACGAAGCAACGCATAAACTAGGGTTTAAGCTACTGTCACTCTAGCAACCCATCATCTACTTATTACTTCCCAATGCCTTCCCCTAGGCCCAAAAAATGGTGAAGTGTCATCTATTTGACGTTCACATGACACCACTAGAGGAGAGACAACATACATCTCATCAAAATATCGAACGAATACCAAATTCACATGACTACTGATAGCAAGACTTCACCCATGTCCTCAGGAACAAACATAACTACTCACAAAGCATATTCATGTTCATAATCAGAGGGGTATTAATATGCATAAAGGATCTCAACATATGATCTTCCACCAAATAAACCAACTAGCATCAACTACAAGGAGTAATCAACACTACTAGCAACCCACAGGTACCAATCTGAGGTTTTGAGGCAAAGATTGGATACAAGAGATGAACTAGGTTTTGAGATGAGATGGTGCTGGTGAAGATGTTGATGGAGATTGACCCCTCCTGATGAGAGGATCGATGGTGATGACGATGGTGATGTTTCCCCCCCGGAGGGATGTTCCCCCGGCAGAACAGCTCCGCCGGAGCCCTAGATTGGTTCCGCCAAGGTTCCGCCTCGTGGCGGCGGAGTTTCATCCCGTGAGCTTGCTTATGATTTTTTTTTCAGGGCGAAAGACTTCATATAGCCAAAGATGGGCACCGGAGGCCTGCCAGGGGGCCCACGAGGCAGGGGGCGCGCCCCCCACCCTCGTGGACGGTGGGTGGCCCCCGTCCGGTGCTTTCTTCGCCCAATATTTTTTATATATTCTGAAACTGACTTCCGTGGAGTTTCAGGACTATTGGAGTTGTGCAGAATAGGTCTCTAATATTTGCTCCTTTTCCAGCCCAGAATTCCAGCTGCCGGCATTCTCCCTCTTCGTGTAAACCTTGTAAAATAAGCGAGAATAGGCATAAGTATTGTGACATAATGTGTAATAACAGCCCATAATGCAATAAATATCTATATAAAAGCATGATGCAAAATGGACATATCAATGGACGCATATGCAAATGTACCGTTGATTACATACAACAAGTCATCAACCCACAACGACAATGAGGATGCACGTTGGATTATAGATCATTTCCAACTAAACAGTCTAGTAAAAGTAAAGTTTTTCTCACACAACAAATAACAAAGCGATGAAATGAACTTCAGCTCAACCACTCATCGGCGTTGGAAACGCTTGCTTTGAACCAGAAGTGATTCTCTGGGAAGGGCCAGCTACTGTCAATCTTGAGACCAACGCAGGACTCATAATCCAGGCTAAAGCGGGCTATGTCAGGAACCATAGTACGATGGTAGGGAAGCATAGCAATGACCGAGATATAGATACAGTTTCTTCTCATAAATGGTAGTAACGTTGCGTCAATAGCAGTTGGATCACCTTTCACCATCATTGGATAGTTTTGTCCAAGGAAGAGCGAGTTTCCTCCAAGACTTTCAATACTGAACCAGGGAGAAGGTGTTGGCGCTAGTACACTAGTATCCATCCCGAATACCCTGAAACGGATGTTGGAATAGGTCCAAAGAGTGCGACCATGCGAGACAACACCTGCTTCCTTAGTAACATCAGCAGTGCCCTGTATACAGACAAGAAGAGGTGATCCATCGGAATAAGTTGCCAGGTGCCACTAAGTATATGGGTCCTGCTCGTCCTCATGCTCGTGATCATCAGCATCGTCATCTCCCCCTTGGTTATAAAATTTTTCAAGTACAGGTGGTGGAATGTTCACAGGACCTTGGAAACACAAGAAGGTTAATTAATTAGTAAAGGGAAACTAGCTAACCCGCATGGATGTGGATGAAACGATTATAATTATGGTGGAAGACAAACGTACCGAAAGCATGATGATTCCATGCAAAAACAGTGCCACAAGTGGTGGCAGCAAACACAAGACCCTCATATTGAATTGCATCACAGTACTCATCCATGTACAAAAACTGATTTTTGAGCAATATCCATCGAGGCGTGGAGGTAAGGAAGGCAACAAGCTTGTCGAAGATAGCAAAAACTTCATAGTTCATGTAATCCCAAGAGCGGTTGGGAACTTGATAAATTCCTATCTTCCGTAGACGACAGTTACCATGATCGTATTTGAATTCACGTAGATCATTTGTGTGCTCAACCTCTGGGCAGTCTGAGATTTTTGGAAGTGGAACCCGGTGATGAGTGTACACATTCACAAGGTCCCACTCACAGTTGTACCTAATATAAACAACCCAATCTTCATTCGCGCCTGCCCAAGCCTTGCCCTCAAGCGATGGCATCTTAACATCACACGTATCATTATAGAGCGGCATCAACTTGCACAAGGCGAGGCTTCCGTCGTCCCTACGCCAGTCAGCAGGTCACGGCGAACAAGATAGGGGAGATTAAACCGCTCCTCGACCCTTGGGTTGCTTGTAATGATGTTATTAGTTGAGTCGAGAATGGTCTTGAACGAAACTGCCATGCTAGCCAAGGTGATGGCGTCGCACCGATCAATGAGTTCCTCCACCACGTCATCTTTCAGATCGGGGCAAGAATAACGAGGTCGTTTTCGGCCTGTTCCCTCCATGGAGAAGATGGTCGAATAATGGCAGAAGGAAGGGTGAAGGCAAATGGAGGGAGGAAGAGCGTGTGACAGCAGTTCCAAATCGAGAGGGAAAGGCGAAGAGGCGGTGTACTGTTGCCATGGTACAAGAAGAGGCTAGTGGGCAGCGAACGGTTGCCACAGAGGTCACACACTGATGACAAGGCCGAGTGAACCGCATGCCGTATATCACAAACACCTTGATCTGGCTGATCGTTTCTTTTGTGTTGCCTAATCACAAACAATTCATTCGAGTGAACCTGTAACATCCCAAATTTCCAATTTGGGATGTTATACATAGGTCATCATATGCATAGCATATTATATTTGTATTTTGGCTTGATCCTAGAAATCCTAAGCAACTCAAGGACCCACGGAGAGAGTTCGAGATTTCATTATTTTCATATTTGTTTTTTCTCAAATTTGAAAAGAGGATCATTTTGGTTTTAACATTTTTCCCTCCAAATATTTCAAATATCAAAAAAATGAGAGGAGATAAAATGACTTCTCCAAAATAAAATAAATATTGGAGGAAAATGTTAAAATCAAGTAAATAATTTTATTTGGATTAGAAAAATATGCATTTTTCAAAATTGCATTTTTAGGCCAGAAAAATATTCACTTTGTTCTAAATATTTTATTTAGACGGTGAAAATTGTTTTTGGCATTTTTAGAATTTTTTGTATTTATTTAGGATTTTCTTTTCGATGGAATTAATTTTAAAATAAATGTTCGCGGCCGAACTGGGCCGGCCCAGCCGCCACCGCCTTCCCCTCCCCGAGCCATGCCCGCGCCGGACTCCGGTGGGAGTCCGGGACCGCGCCGCCGCCGCTTGGCCCCTTGGCCAAGTCAGTTCGCCCCTGACCCCCTTTAAATAACCCCGCCCCGCTGCCCTCTCCTCCTCGTCCGCACCACCACCACCGCCGCCCGCACCGCACCCCCGCCGCCGCTGCACCGCGTCTCGCAACCCGCCGCCCCGCACCGCTGCTGCTGCTTCCGCTACCGCCGCCGCCGCGTAGCCGCCACCCCGTGCCGACGCCGCCGCCTCTTCAAGCCACCTCGCTCGCTGGAGCCATTGACACGTTGCCGCCACTGGTTTTGTTCCGGTCCGTTTCGGGGTTTTTTATAAACCCTAGATCCGGTTTTCTTCGAGTAGATCGGTTCGGTTATCTGTGTTTCGCTGGTTTAGATCTTTTTTTCTGAGTTTACTAATTATCGAACGTTCGTCAGATTAGTTTCTGAAACGAATGAATTCGTTCGTTAGTCTCTGTTAGCGGACGTCCGTCCGATAGATTTTTTCTTTTTCTTTTTTATTTTTCGGCCAGGGACCTATCCGCGATTATTTTTATCACATATTAGCCCCTGATCTTCAAACCCTCGCAACTTTTTAACCGTTTGTCCAAATCTAGTGAAACCAACGCCAAAATCTTCGTCTCGAAGCCCTCTTTCCAGTTAATCAACTTGAACATGGTGTTGACAATTTAAAATTTGGTCTCAAGCAGATTTGAATTTGAAGTTCTTTTGATCGTAGTTTCAGTTCCGTAGCTGTGATTTGATTGATTCTTCTTGCAAATCGAAGCACTTCAGTTGAACTTTCAATTTGGAATTTTTCATCTAAGTTTTACAGATCGTTAGCAAGGCAAGTAACACTTTGATCATATTCCCTTATTACCTAGTTGTTATGCATTAGTTTCAACCCTCAAACTTTGCATGAGTAGGATTGATAACATGTTGGTATTGGGAAGTAGATGATGAGGTAGAACCTATTGCCCTTTATTTCAAACCCTAGGAGTTACTTCTATGTTATGCTTATATTGCTATGCTATGCTCGTAGACATGGTTTGGTTTGAGTGAATCATGACAGTTGTGAGTGTTATTATAAACTAAGGGTTTTGTAAGTGCATCTAGTGCCACCCCTAGTTGGTTTTGGAGTATTGACGATAAACCTGGTTGAGGGACTAATGTGTTTGTGAGAATTGCATGATAACACAGGAAGAAGTCCCTCATTGATTCGGTTTTCCTACCGGAGATGACCCCTAAAAATGTATGAATACATTGAAGTCAAAGGTGGTATGTGAAGACATTCACATTGAAGACTATGACAAGAGAAGACATCGCGTGAAGACTATGGAGCGCGAAGACTTAGTTGTTTCGTCGTTCTTTTTCTTCTTTGTTGAGTCATAGGAACCACCATACTGTTAAGTGGGGTCCAAGTGAACCATTCAGAATGACTGAAGTGATGCTTAACCAAAATCCTGTGTCTTCAAGCGAAGACTATGAGAGCAAATCTTATCCAGAGCTGGATAAGTCAGCTTTGCTTGTAGCTCAAGTAAAGTTGTCGTGTGTGTTTGAAATCTGACCGTTGGAACATGTGTCAGTTCCTTAGTGACCCAGGGTCATTTGAGACAAATCAGGTCGGGTTGCCTAGTGGCTATAAATAGCCCACCCCTTACACCATAAATTGGTTGGTTGCTCAGAGTTAATGCACGGCTTTTGTCGTTTGAGAGCAACCCACCTCGAAGCCTTTGAGAGAGGAATCTTTGCGAGGACAAAGCCCTAAACACCCAGAGCCAAAGAGTTTTAGGAATCACTTAAGTCTTCTTGTCTGTGTGATCTGAAGACTTATTACACTTGAGGACTGTGAATCCTCCAGCCGGTTAGGCGTCTTGTTCTGAGCATCCAAGAGTCATTGTGGATCGCCGGTGAACGAAGTCTGTGAAGGTTTGGAAGTCTACCTTGAAGACTTACCAGAGTGATTTGGCGAGGACTGGGTGTCCTTAGCTCAAGGGGAATAAGGTGAAGACACGGTCTTCTGAGTTAAATCTCAGCCTCCCTAACCAGACGTACAGTTGTCACATCAACTGGAACTGGTCCAACAAATCATTGTCTTCAACGAGCTACTGGTTCTATCCTACCCATCTCTTTATTTACAGTTGGTCCTTGTGAAATCATTGCCTGTCTGCATTATCTTTTGTCTTCACTGAGCAACTGCTTGTTCTGATTGGCTTCATACTATCTTCCATCCTGATCCATACTGCCTAGTTGCTATTAGTCTTTGTGCTTTCACTTCATTGAATACTTGACTATGGCTTACCTAGTGTAGTCTACCTTCCGCTGTATGGTAATAGGTTTATTTCTATTGTTTGTCTTCGAAACTTCCATGTTTTGAAGACTTTCATAGAAATCACCTATTCACCCCCCCTCTAGTCGATCACTAGCATTTCAATTGGTATCAGAGCAAGGTACTCCCTTGTTCTATGTGATTCGGTTTAACCACCTGGAGTTTTAGCTATGTCGACTGCAGGGATAATCAAAGTCTCCGCTGCGTGCCCCGTCTTCGATGGAACTGAATATCCCTACTGGAAGAATAAGATGCGCATGCATCTTGAAGCCATTGATGTCAACCTCTGGTATGTCGTCAAGAATGGCGTCCCCAAGGCTGGTGAAGGTGTCACCGCTGTTGATGTCAAGAAGTTCGTTCAACTGGACTCCACTGCCAAGAACATCATCTGTGGTCATCTGACCAAAGGGCAGTATGGCCGTGTGAGTGCTCTGGAAACATCTAAGCTAGTCTGGGACTGGCTCTCCAAGGTCAACGAGGGTGTCTCAACCCAGAGAGATCAAAGGATCAGTGTCCTTCGCAACCTCTTCAACCGCTTCAAGAGAAATGACAATGAGAATGTTCAGCTCACGTTTGATCGACTCACTGACATCACAAATGAGCTTCAAGCTCTCGGTGCTACTGAGACCACCAAGCATGAAATCGTCAAGACACTCCTGAGATCACTTGACAGCTCGTTTGACACCCTAGCACTGATGATTCAAGAACACCTTGACTTCAAAAGCCTCGACCCGTCTGACATACTTGAAAGGCTCAACACACATGAGTTTCAGCTTTCTGAGAAAAGAGACATCTATGGTCCCAACTATGGGCGAATTCGTGCTCTGAAGGCAAAAGTTGTTTCCTCATCTGAAGAAGAATCTGACTGCAGTTCTGATGATCCTGAAGACATTGGAAAGGAGCTTGCTATGCTTGTGAAGAAGTTCCAGAAATTCACCAAGAAGAAAGGCTTCAAAAAGTCCTCACGATCCAGCTCAAGGAATGATGAAGCTTCTGCTCATGACTACAAGAAGAGAACATGCCACAAGTGCAAGAAACCTGGTCACTACATCTCTGAGTGTCCACAGTGGGACAATAAGAACAACAAGAAGAAGAAGAGCAAGGAATATGATTCTGACGATAAGAAGAAGAAGAAATACTCAAAGTATTCTTCCAAGTCTTCCTCAAAGTATTCATCACACAAGAAGAGCTCATCTGGCAAGGCTCGTGCGTTTGTTGGCAAGGAAATGGATTCAGAGGAGGAGTCTGCTTCTGAGGAGGCGGAGGTGGAGTCTGAGGAGGAGTCTGATTCTGGCGTTGCAAGTCTGGCTACAGCCTACGTTGCCAAGTCCATCTTCAACACTGAAGACAATGACTTTGTCACTAACGCCGATGCTGATGATAAGGACAACTCCGCTCAAACCTACTGCTTCATGGCACGCGGTGCCAAGGTAAACTCACGCACTACTCACTATCAAACATCCAGTGAAGATGACTCTGATTGTTGTTCCAAACCCAGCTACAAAACACTTGCTAAAATTGCAACTAAACAACAGAAAGCTATGGAACATATTCAAAAACTGTTAGACAAAAGCGATGACCTGTTAGACGCTGAAATGACTCGATCTCAGTCCTTAATTGAAGACATTAAAAATCTTCATGTTAAGTATGAGGAACTTGAAAGTCATCATGAAACGCTCTCAACAACTCATGAAAAGCTTTCCTATGATTATCTTCAAAGGAAGCAAGCTCTTGAGAAATTGAGAGCGGCTCATGAAGATCTTCAAAAGGAAAATGAGTCACTTCGCGCCAAACAGATCAGTTCCGCTCAGGAAGGATTTGAACCACCATGTCTTAAATGCATTGAGCATGACAATGCTACTTCTGTTGCTAGATGTTCTACTGCTGCTACTGTTGCAATATCTTCAACTGTTGATGTGTTAACTAACCCCTCTGCTGAGGATACCACCGCTATTGCTGATGAAAATGCTAGGTTGAAGACATTGCTTGAAACAGGGATGTACAAAAGTCTCAAAGGGCATCAGACACTATGTGATGTCCTCAAAAGGCAGATCCTGAACCGAAACCCTAGGAAAGAGGGTGTTGGGTTCGAAAGGAAAATGAATGCTGATGGCTCTTACTGGAAACCTGAGCAGTACCCCAAAACCACATGGGTTGCTGCAAAGGAACCTTCAGTGGATCCATCCACCCTATCTGGCTTCACTTATACTAATCCCATTGTCATTGATGAATCCTTTGATGCAAACTATAAACTGTTTAAGAATCAGAATGGTGAAGTGTTTGCCAGGTATATTGGTACTAACTGCAGGAATGGGCCACCTATGAAGAAAGTCTGGGTGTCGAAGAAGTGTCTGGAGAATCTTCCTGTGAATGTCGTCATGACACCACAAGTGAAGAAGACAAACCCCAGACCACAGGCTTCATATGGTCCAAAGGCTTCATACAGACAGAGGACTCACCTGAGTCGCACTAACGCAAATGTTTTGTAGGGAAACCATACTCAGGCCTATGAACATGAGCATGTTTCATCAAACCGCCATGTTCATAAGACCAAGAACTACTCTGCTTATTCTTATGAGTACTATTGTCCACCTGCAAGACTATTTGCTAGGGCTCCAAAGCCAAAGTTCTCAGATGCTACACTTAGACTCATTGCTTCGAAGCCACCCTTGAAGATGTGGGTGGCTAATAAAGCTTAACTCTCTTTTGCAGGGAAGGGTCTCCAGCCGAAAATCAAATGCATCTAAAGCTATTGCTAGGGACCTTAAACATCTTGTAGGGCGCAAGATCAAATGCCCAAATGGTCTTATTATGTATTTTGTTCCTGAGTCGCTTGCTACTTGCCCAATCAGTCCTAACCTCGATCTAAGCTTTCATAATCCACTTGCTCGTCAAATGTTTATGCTTCACAATTCTCTTCGTGAAGCCTATCCCCTAACTGCACTATAGGGTATGACACCAGCTGCTTCAAAATGGATTATTGATAGTGGATGTACTAATCACATGACTGGCAAGCGAAGTCTTCTCATGGACTCAACCTTACGTCCATCTGACAAAAGTCACATCACATTTGCTGATACTGGCAAAAGCAAGGTATTGGGTCTAGGTAGAGTTGCAATCTCAAAGGATCAGCACATGGACAAAGTGATGCTTGTTGAATCCCTTGGCATCAACTTAATGTCAATCTCAATGCTTTGCGATTTGAACATGATTGTGATATTTGGAAGATATCGTTGCCTAGTTCTAATGGAATCTGACAAGTCTCTAGTCTTTGAAGGGTATCGGAAAGATGATTTGTACATGGTAGATTTCTCAGCAGCACCACAGCTCACCGTATGTCTTCTTGCAAAAGCTTTAGAATGCTGGCTCTGGCATCGGAGGCTAGGGCATGCTGGCATGAGGAATTTGCACACTCTTGCAAAGAAGAAGCATATCATAGGCATCGAGGGCGTCAAGTTCAAGAAGGACCACTTATGCGGTGCCTGCGAAGCTGGAATGATGACGAGGGCCAAGCATCCCTCGAAGACAATCATGACAACGACTCAACCCTTCGAACTGCTACACATGGACCTGTTTGGTCCTACTCACTACTCAACTCTTACTACTACTGCTTGTCTCTATGGCTTCGTCATTGTTGATAATTATTCAAGATATACATGGGTGCATATAATTCTCTACAAGACTGAAGTGCAGGATGTCTTCAGATGCTTCGCAAATCAAGCCATGAATAACTATGGTGTCACGATCAAGCACATCCGAAGTGACAACGGCACTGAATTCAAGAACACCGGCCTCGACACTTATCTTGATACATTGGGCATCACTCATGAGTTCTCAGCCCCGTACACGCCACAGCTGAATGGCATCGTGGAACGCAAGAACAGAACACTCATTGAGATGGCTCAGACGATGCTCGATGAATACAAGACTCCAAGGAAGTTCTGGCCTGAAGCCATTGATACTGCATGCCATGTCATCAACCGTGTTTATCTTCACAAGCTTCTGAACAAAACATCATATGAACTCCTCACTGGTAAGAAGTCAAATGTCAGTTACTTCAGAGTATTTGGTGCTAGGTGCTGGATCAAGGATCCTCATCACACTTCAAAATTTGCACCTAAAGCACATGAAGGTTTTATGCTTGGTTACGGAAAGGATTCGCACTCCTACATAGTCTTCAACCTCTTTCACTATAAAGTGGTTGAAACTGTGGATGTGCAGTTCGATGAGACTAAAGGCTCGCAAAGAGAGCACCTGCCAAATGTGCTAGATGAAGTTCCATCCAGTGAATCCATCAAGCTTATGGGAACTGGAGAAATCATACCGTCTGAAGCACAGCCTAAAGATGAACTCATCATCTCTGCACCTGATCAACCTGAAGACAATACTCAGCCTGAAGACAATCCTTCTAACAATGACAATGATCAGCAAGAGCAAAATCTTCGTCCTGTTCATCCTCGTGTTGCAAATGAAGGACATATTGTGAAAATAATTGATAGCATCAATGCACCTGGTCCACTCACTCGTTCAAGGGCAACACAACTAGCAAATTTCTGTGGGCACTTCGCATTCGTCTCAATATTTGAACCCAAGAAAGTTGATGAAGCCTTCATGGAACCTGAATGGATTCAAGCTATGCAAGAAGAGCTTCAACAGTTTGAGCTGCATAATGTATGGGAACTGGTCAAGCATCCTGATCCTCGTAAGCACAATATCATAGGCACTAAATGGATATATCGCAACAAGCAAGATGAGCATGGTCAAGTTGTCAGAAACAAGGCTCGTCTCGTTGCTCAAGGATACACTCAAGTTGAAGGAATTGACTTCGATGAAACATTTGCTCCTGTGGCTAGGCTTGAAGCCATACACATACTTCTAGACTATGCAAATCATCATAACATCCTTTTGTATCAAATGGATGTGAAGAGTGCTTTTCTCAATGGCAAGATTGAAGAAGAAGTGTATGTCGCACAACCGCCTAGCTTTGAAGATCCAAAACATCCTGACATGGTTTACAAGCTCAACAAGGCACTGTATGGCCTGAAACAAGCCCCTCATGCTTGGTATGACACACTCAAGGACTTCCTGAAGAGCAAAGGCTTCAAACCTGGTTCCCTGGATCCCACACTCTTCACGAAGACATATGATGGTGAACTGTTTGTGTGCCAAATATATGTGGATGACATTATCTTCGGCTGCACTAATCAGAAATACAGTGATGAGTTTGGATACATGATGCAAGAGCAATATCAAATGTCCATGATGGGTGAGCTGAAGTTCTTCCTTGGTCTTCAAATACGACAGCAACGCAACGACATCTTCATATCTCAAGAGAAATACCTCAAGGATTGCCTGAAGAAGTTTGGAATGCAAGACTGCAAAGGTTACACGACGCCAATGCCTACCAAGAGTCATCTAGATTCTGATGCCAATGGTAAAGAGTTCGATCAAAAGTTATACCACTCCATGATTGGTTCCTTGCTTTACTTATGTGCATCTAGGCCAGATATCATGCTTAGTGTTTGCATGTGTGCCCGATTCCAAGCGGCACCAAAGGAATCGCATCAATTAGCTGTGAAGCGAATTCTTCGATATTTGGCTCACACCCCAACACTAGTATTATGGTATCCAAAGGGCTTAGAGTTTGATCTAGTTGGATTCTCGGATGCTGATTATGCTGGTGACAAGGTGGATCGCAAGTCTACATCAGGCACATGTCACTTTCTGGGACGATCACTTGTATGTTGGTCTTCAAAGAAGCAGAACTGGTATCTCTCTCTACTTCTGAATCTGAATACATTGCTGCTGGATCTTGCTACGCTCAGCTTCTATGGATGAAGCAAACACTCAAAGACTATGGCATTCATCTGAAGCAAGTGCCACTCTACTGCGACAATGAAAGCACCATCAAGATCGCCAATAACCTAGTTCAGCACTCGAAGACAAATCACATTCAGATCTGTCATCACTTTCTCAGAGATCATGTCATGAAGGAAGATATTGATATCATTCACGTCAACACTAAAGACCAGCTGGCAGATATCTTCATGAAGCCCTTGGATGAGAAAAGGTTTTGCAAGTTGCGGTGTGAGCTAAATATCTTGGAATCCTCAAATGTCCCGTGATCATGCACACATCCTAACACTGATGCATGTTGATGACTTAGATGTGCAAACACACAAAGTAACGTATATCTTCAACAAATGAAGACTTACACTCTAAGTGTGAATACAATAACGCGGAATTTGACTTTGGAGCGCCACGATAATTGTGCGTCGTGTCTGGGTCTAATACTTCCTATACGGTGGATAACGGCACCACCAAACTTGTGTTTGGAATACTTTCTGTTGGCGTTACATTTGCAAAGTCTTCGCATTTTGTTTGTCTTCAATTTTAACATGTCTTCATGTTTATCTTCAATGTACTGATTTGGTTTCTGTCCTCTACAGCATTCAATTATAGCTATGTCTTCTAGTTGAATCTTTTGAACTAAGTGAATGTGATCAGACCTTGACCTTTCTATGCTCCCATCTTAAGTCTATCTATCCAAATCATATGCATTCTATTGAAACTGTCGAATGTCTTCGCTGCGTCCTTGTCAGCAGAAGATACAGAGACAAACATTAAATCTGTTTTAAATGCTAAATCCTTTATACCTGAAACCCGGAGAAGCGGGAACGACCACCCGACAATCTAGGCGTGCGTGTGAATGTGTAACAACCTCCTATGTGTTGCATGATCGCCACGTGTCCTTCATATGTGAACCGCCAGGGGCACCTACGTAATAACGCTGTGCCGCCCCTATCCCTATAAATACACGCATCACCCCAGTCATTATCTCTTCTTCCACTCTCGCACAAACCCTAGTGCCACCGCTAGCCCTCGACGACGCTGGTGACGAAGCGCTTAGCTGCCGCGACCTCACCGACGCCATCATCACGCCGGCCGCGGACATCGTCTTCTCCGCCGTCGCAGTAGGTGTCCTCCGTCGCCAAGTTAGGGCACAGAAGATCGAACTGCTCGGCCTCCTCTCCCACTCCGTCTAGCAGTTCCTCGTGTGGTAACTAAAACCTCTTTTTACAGTCTTATTGATCCGATAGATTCATCCTTTCCAACCACAAGTGGTTTCTGTTGCTACAAAGTTGGATCTATCCTGTTTTGCATCTTATAGCATGCCTAGTATGTTCACTTATGCTTCACAAAGTAGTTAGATTCCTCACTTGTACTTATTCGTGGATTCGTACAAATCTGGAACCAACTCTCTACATATGAGTGAATGTCTTCGCACTATGAGGTCAATGTCTTCTAAACTGATTTATCTTCAAATCTTCTAAGAATGCATATGACCTCTTCCCCTTCCCTCGCATCTTTAATGCTGTCACAGGTACATGTCCGTGGGAGAATCCCTTGGTTCTCATAGTCTGCATTCATTTGCAGAGTTCTTACAGCGTCACATAAATTCTCCTAAAGCCATTTCCTGTTTGACCAGTAGACGGAAGACTTCGACAGTGTTAAAGCCTTTCAGTCTAAACTTCATGACAACTCAAAAATCAGTCAGGAAGGGCGGCAGATAACGCCGTGGAAACACTGCTAAGGACCTGCCACCGGATCTTTATGATTTATACAAGTCAGATCTAGAAGAAACCTATGGAGAACGCAAGAACCGAATCCAATGGATTCGAAGACATTGGGCAGAGGAATGGTTCAAGTACAGATTCGTCACCAAGGAGTATGCTGAGAAGAATGCCTTAAAGGGCCCCTGGGGAGATATAATATACAAAGGTCTTCAGCCCAAGTTGAAGTCCGAAGCTATTGCCCAAGGCTTCTACCCCTGCATGATTCATGGACCTCAGCCTGCTAATGCCGACCCATCCTCTCTGTTATGGTGTCGTGAAGATAATCGGTTCAAGCGCAACTATGAGGCTGCAAAGAACTCGGCCAAGGAACACAAGAAGTCTTTGGGTTTAGACTTCATCCCAGGCCCCTCTGCACCACGTGCTGATGGCACACGCAAAGCTGAACCCAATCTTATTGGGCCTTTCTACAACTTAGAAGGTCTCATCACTCACATTCAGGTTCAAGGGGCAGCCTTGGACCACTCTGCAGATGACACTGATTCTGACGAAGCACCTGCACCACCGAAGCCTGTGAAGCAAAAGAAACCAAAGGCTTCAAAGCCCTCTTCTGCACCAAAGGTCTCACGGGCGAAGCCTCTGGCCACTACACCTCCTGAAGTCAGTGTGCAGTCTGAAGATCTCTCACGCATCTCCAAGTCTGACAAGTTGAAAAAGCCCATGCAACCCACTGGTCAAGCACTGACTCCTGCTGCTGTTTTGAGAAACGAGAATGACGCCATTGATCTGTCCAGCGACGACGATCTTGGCGATGACGCTCTAGAGCAATTGATAAAGAGCAAGCAAGAGGTGGAAATCTTCAATGATCTTCCTCTCTTTGATGTGGAGATCCTGTACAAGTTTATTGATGAGTGGTTTGACAGCCCAGATCTCAGTTTTGATGATCTCCAGCTTCCAATTGTCCTCGGCGTCTCCTTCCACGGAGCCATTGCTCCTGAGCTGGCTCTTGCACAGAAGATTGTTGAGCTGAAGCACAAAATTGACTATGAAAAGGCTCAGTTCAAGAAGCACATGGCCAACCTCAATGTTGAAGACATTCAAAACTTCAAGGTCATGATGCATGAGCTCAAGTAGGCGTTCCACAAGAAATGAGAAGAAGCAAAAGGTTCTCGTGAGCGCATGAAGAATCTTGCTGCCAAATGTGTTCAAGGCTACAATGAAGCTGAAAAGTGCAAGGCTTTGGGGCGACCAGGCATCGACCCCAGAATGGCTGCCAAGAAGAAGAAAAAGGCAGTTGTGGCCGAACCAGAAGCATCAAGGCAGGAAGAACCTCGCATTGTCTTCCCAGCCAGTATGACAGGCTCGAAGCCTAAGGTCCCCACAGTGGCTTTAGAATTCAAGAAAACTAGAGCAGCTGAAGCCGAAGCCAGAAAGCGCAAGACCAAAGCCACCACTGATGATGCTCCCCCAACCAAGAAAAGAAAAACAAAGAAGAGAGACCGGGCTACTTCCACAAAGCCCCTTGTTGTCGAGCCAATTTCTGTTGCTCGTCCTTCCTCTGCACATCGAGAACACCGTTTGGTAGTTCATGAGCCTTCTTCCACAGAATCTCCTGAAGCTGAAGAGAATCCAGCTGTTGACCCCACCACAGCTGAAGACATTGGTCCTCACGACAATGTTGAAGATGATGAAGTCCTTCCTCAGATTGAGCACAATTTGGTATCATCGCCTGTTCTCAGGAATAGCGAACTCATCAGCATTAGTCATCCATTGACGCCAATTGCTCAGGATGACTCATGGGCTGATCACCCTCAAGAATCCCCTCGTGCTGAAGAAACACCAGTCACTCCCCCACCACAGGTCACCACTCCGGTGATTGACAGTGAAGACTTTGAGGCCCAACCAACTCCATCTCCACAGGCGTCGCCAGCATTTCGCAGGCTTCGCAAAGGACCAAGGCCACAGGTCACATTGTCAAGTGTTCCAGAAGGAGAAGAGCGCCAATCCATTTCATGCGAAGTCTTTCCTGAAGCCTCTCCTACTCGAACATCCCTGAATCTGAAGCCAAAACGGCTGAAGATATTCTGGCTGCATCAGCCGATGACCATGAAGAAGAACCAAGAGAAGAAGAACGTTTTGGTACACCCCCGTCCAACACTGAAGTTGTTCTCGAGGAGAACGTGTCCGACCCTCCAGCTCCTGAAGTGGAGGTTACCAATACTGAGGCGGCCACCAACATCAACACTGAAGCCAATGATGTTGTCATGGCTAAAGCTAATGTGGCGATTGAAGCTAATGTGGTGCCAGAAGTGAATGCACCTGAAGCGAATGCAGCACCTGAAGCAAATCCGCTGCCTGAAGCCAATGCCTCTGCTCCTGTACCTCCTCCAAGGCCACACACCATCGAGCAAGCATATGATTGTGGACAGCTTGTTACCGTCCGCTGGCCAATCCGGGTTCCTCCGCCTTCTCCCGGACCTCAGTTTGCCTATCATGTGGAACACATGCCTCAGGTCCAGAAGCCAAAGCCAAGGCTACCATGGTTTCCAGGTACTGCAACTTCACCAGGATCATTTAATCTGAATGAATTCAAGGCACACAACACATTCTTCGATAGTGACAAGAACCCCTACACAAGGCCAAGAATCTCTTCGGACCGATTCTGGAGTTATCAGCAGCGAAGCTATTATTCATGCATCTTGTATAATCAGGGACGCATCTTCCCTCATATGCATCTTGATTGTGAAGCCATTGCTGGACTGCCATGCCTTGAAGAAGCCCTTGACTGCTTCCGTGATGCGGGTCTGCTCAACTTTGTGACTGCCAAGGAACACTGGAATGAAGAACTTCTGCTTCAATTCTATGCTACCCTCCACATTCGTGGATGCAACAGGGATCTGAATACTTGGATCCTTGAGTGGATGACAGGAGATGTTCATCATGAAGATAAAGCCCAAGACATCATTGATCTTACAGCCCTGCCCACTCCTGGCGAATATTATGAACCAGGTTGTCAACAACACCAGAATGCTTTGGAGAGCATTTTCCAGAATCCAGAACCCAACATGAGTCAAATGCTGAGCATGATGAAGCCTTTGCCACGCGACTTTGAATACCCAACCGAATTCTTTGTTGAAGACCTAGAGTATCTGCCCCGCACCATTTACCATATCATTAGAAAGACTCTATGGCCTGTCAAAGGACATTCATATGCAGCGAAGCTTGAAGGAGCAATGAAGACTTTGGTTTTCTATATCTTCAATGGCATAAGCTTCAATGCTCAAGACTTCTTCATCAGGCAGTTGGCTGCATCTGGCTCCGACATCTTTGGTCTAAAGTTCTATGCTCCATGGGTAATGCGTCTTATCAAGCTTCACTCTGCCTTCAACTATCAGCCGTCTGCGCGCAATCATCTTGTATTCTTGCCAGAGGTTGATCTGTCTGTTGAAGCTATTTACCCAGAGCCTGCAAAGGATCAAATTTATCTTCACAATGTTGATCGTCAAAGCTTCACCCAGCCCATTGAAGGAGTTCAGGCAGTCTCTCGTGTTTATCCCTTGGCTGGCAACACACGTACCCCTCACGCCCAAACTGAAGCCACTGAAAGCACCATTTCCCAACGGCCTCGGAAGCGATCTCGTGTTCTCAACGACCGAGAGCTTCTCGTCGCTCTACATCAGAAACAGGATAAGCATCATGACTGGCTTAAGCGTCAGATGCAAAGCCTCTTGGTGGACGTCAATCGCATTCGCAATCTTGCCACCAAGAATGCCTTTGTTACACATGAAACCTGTCGAAGGTCCTGGAAGAGTTTGACTTTGCTCAGTGCTGAAGAAGATCTTCAAGACGATGGCTTCACAAAAAGATTCAAGTTAGACTCCACTCCTCCAAGGAATGCTCACTTGCGTCGGACTCCCTCCCTTGAAGACTCTGACTATTCTTCCTCAGCTGCAACGGTGAATGCCAGAGTTATCAATGATCAAGATGATGCCACTTCACCACCTCCACCTTCAGCGCGTCTCGACACTGCACCAAGTTCTTTTGCACCACCGTACCTCAACAGCGACCCTGCTGCTTCGCCTACTCCTCATGGGAATGAGTAGAAGCTCTATGTCTTCAAACCTTTTTGGTCATTACTGACAAAAGGGGGAGGAACATATGAGTTGATAGTCTTCAAGCGGGTCCATATGGGTGGTTGCTTTACTTTTTGCTACTTTTGCCAAGTGCTTACAACTCTCGCTTTTGAAACGTTCATTTTGAGTTGTAACACTTAAACTTGATGGTCGTCTGCTACCTTTTTCGACACTATGTGATGCGATGATAAATCCCGCATGTGCGACGATAAATTCCGCATGAAGTCATTTTGCAGACGTCCATTTTTCATTATGCATGTCATTATCTTCATTATATCATTTCATGCATGATGAATTGTCTTTATAAGTAGAAGAGGAGCTCTGCGAGTACAAACTGCCATGTGCATTTGCATTCAAAAGCAAAATACTTATATGCACATCTTCAGGGGGAGCCTTTCTGCTACTTACGAAGACAATACTTAAATCCTTTACAATTTCACATACTTTTATCCCCGTTGAAAACTTCAACCAGTTTGTCATCAATCACCAAAAAGGGGGAGATTGTAAGTGCATCTAGTGCCGCCCCTAGTTGGTTTTGGAGTATTGACGACAAACCTGGTTGAGGGACTAATGTGTTTGTGAGAATTGCAGGATAACACAGGTAGAAGTCCCTCATTGATTCGGTTTTCCTACCGGAGATGACCCCTAAAAATGTATGAAGACATTGAAGTCAAAGGTGGTATGTGAAGACATTCACATTGAAGACTATGACAAGAGAAGACATCGCGTGAAGACTATGGAGCGCGAAGACTTAGTTGTTTCATCGTTCTTTTTCTTCTTTGTTGAGTCATAGGAACCACCGTACTGTTAAGTTGGGTCCAAGTGAACCAGTCAGAATGACTGAAGTGATGCTTAACCAAAATCCTATGTCTTCGAGCGAAAACTATGAGAGAAAATTTTATCCAGAGCTGGATAAGTCAGCTTTGCTTGTAGCTCAAGTAAAGTTGTTGTGTGTGTTTGAAATCTGACTATTGGAACACGTGTCAGTTCCTTAGTGACCCAGGGTCATTTCGGACAAATCAGGTCGGGTTGCCTAGTGGCTATAAATAGCCCACCCCTTACACCATAAATTGGTTGGCTGCTCAGAGTTAGTGCACGGCTTTTGTCGTTTGAGAGCAACCCACCTCGAAGCCTTTGAGAGAGAAATCCTTGCGAGGACAAAGCCCTAAACACCCAGAGCCAAAGAGTGTTAGGCATCACTTAAGTCTTCTTGTCTGTGTGATCTGAAGACTTATTACACTTGAGGACTGTGAATCCTCCAGCCGGTTAGGCGTCTCGTTCTGAGCATCCAAGAGTCATTGTGGATCGCAGGTGAACGAAGTCTGTGAAGGTTTGGAAGTCTACCTTGAAGACTTACCAGAGTGATTGGGCGAGGACTGGGTGTCCTTAGCTCAAGGGGAATAAGGTGAAGACACGGTCTTCTGAGTTAAATCTCAGCGTCCCTAAGCAGACGTACAGTTGTCACAGCAACTGGAACTGGTCCAACAAATCATTGTCTTCAATGAGCTACTGGTTCTATCCTTCCCATCTCTTTATTTGCAGTTGGTCCTTGTGAAGTTATTGCCTGTCTGCATTATCTTCTGTCTTCACTGAGCGACTGCTTGTTCTGATTGGCTTCATACTATCTTCCATCCTGATCCATACTGCCTAGTTGCTATTAGTCTGTGTGCTTTCACTTCATTGAATACTTGACTATGGCTTGCCTAGTGTAGTCTACCTTCCGCTGTATGGTAATAGGTTTATTTCTATTGTTTGTCTTCGAAACTTCCATGTTTTTAAGACTTTCATAAAAATCGCCTATTCACCCCCCCCTCTAGTCGATCACTAGCACTTTCAGGTTTATTTAAGGTGGCTAATTTAACACACATCTAGGTGGATTGGTTGTGGGCACCTGGGGCAATCCAGTGCTGTCCAAGGAGATCCCGGGGAATCCGTGTGATCATCCTATGGTTCGCCACCCAGACTCAAAGGGATCATGTTGTTATTCATGCTGGAAACTTCAGTGTGCAGCCACAAGCCATTATGGGCTCTAGCATAGTTGAATATGTTGCATGAACTCTTTCAGTGGTAAACTAGCAGATGTAGGGGATGTAGTTGGTACGGTTTACCCGTCGAAAGGGCTAATGCTTCTGAAAGACTATGTCTCGGTCATCCGTTTCTCAAACATCATGTAGTGCGAGAAATTCAACGGAGGAGATCGAGTCTTGTGGGGAAAAGTGCGCAAACCTCTGCAGAGTGTACAAACTAATCATGATTAGTCGTGTCCCCGGTTATGGACATCTTGAGTATCTGGTGCTTGAATTATTATGTTGATCTCATCACTTTACTTAATTAATATGTTGGGTTAATGATTACTTTAATTGGGATTGAGATGGGGTTTACCATTCCCAATGTTTATCAACTACCATGATAGTTAAATAAAATATATTCCTTTGTTGTAGGGAAAATGGATTTTTGCAAAAACATATTAACCATAGAGCCTCCACTAGCCAAATATGCATATAGTTATAGTTATTACCTGTTTCTTGCTCTACAGTGTTATTTTGCCAGCATATTCCATGTGCTGACCTATTTTCGGGCTACAACGTATTATGTTGCAGACTTTTCATACGAAGAGTAAGGTGCGCTAGGTCGTTGTCGTGCACTCAGCTATGCCATTGGAGTTGATGGACTCGATTTATCTTCCAAGCCTTCCGCTGTTATCGTATTTAGATGGCCTTAAGCCATATTATTACAATAAGTACTCTTTTATGAGTTATTCGATGTAATAAGTGTGTGATTGCAACTCTATTATAAATCCTTCGAAGTACTGTGTGTGTCAGCATTACCGACCCAGGGATGACACTTATGCATAGAGATTTGACCGTTTGAGGTCAGATCGCTACAAGATGGTATCAGAGCACACGCTGATTGTAGGACGCGACCACTAAGATAAGCCATAGGTCACTCTTCTCTACTCATTTCTGACTCCTCTCTATTTTTCACTCCATAGGATGGCGGATTCAAGGAACAAGTTTGCACAACCGGATGAAGACACCTCGTTTGGACCACACTTGAAGGAAGTCACTAGATACGTGAACATCGAAATACCAAGCTTCACCGGGACCTACACCGCCACTTTACCAGAAGAGGAGCGTTGGACGGTTCGAGTTCATGTTCCAGGAAGGACATTCACGCCCGTTACTGAGCCCATAGAGTTTTCCTTTGATGCACCAACTTGGAGTCTCGGAAGGAGCATGGCAGCTCACTTCGCCACGGGACGCATCAGTGAAGTTTATCACAAGGGTCTTAAGGACACCATCTACCAGATATGTGGGCACCGAGATGAGCAATGGGAGATTATCAGCACTAGGAGGGACAAGTCCATTGCAGCTTTCATCCAGGAGTTAAACCAGCACATTCGTCGCCAAGAGAACCAAATGTGCGCAAGCATGATAGATCTGAAGAAGTTGATGACTAGGAACATGGAGCTTGAAGAAGAACTCAAGTCTACACGCGACGAATACGAGGAGGAAATCACAATTCTAGTGGAGAAGAATGACGACTTGACAAGGAAGCTAGGAGTATTTATGGGAGACCCCGCGCCAGGAGAAGATGACGACCATCCCAAGGACTACATCATCATCGAAGACACCGACTCTGACCCCGACAGTGGTGATGATGACTATGAAGACGAAGCTGGAGCAGATATCATGGAGTCTTCCACCGATCAAAATTTCTAGTTGACCACCATATTATTAGTAGTATTTCCCCCATGTACATAGTAGTAGTCCGAGTATTTTGTAACGGTAGCTAGATCGATTGTATGCCCTTGTTTGAATTGAGTGGTGTGATATGAATGTGTTTGTCTCATATGGGTAGTGTTTTCTCCTTAGACCTCACTCTATTCTAATTTATCCCCTCTAAACCCATCAGATGCCTTTGAGATGTGACCCTGGATTTGTGTTCCCACCGGAGCTCACTCAATTGATCCAACAGTAGAATGCCTTGATGCAACTACTAGTCCAGAACCAAGGAAACAACAACAACAACAATAACAACAATCCACCGCCACCGCCTCTAGTGGACAACCTAACCCGTTTTCTGAGGTTGAATCTGCTGGTGTTTTCCAGTGGCACCGAGTTGATTGTTGCTGATGACTGGCTACGTAGGATTGGAAGGCAGTTGACCACCGCAGGTTGCACAAATACGGAGAAGGTGCGCTTTGTCGCACACCAACTGGATGGACCTCCAACCTCATGGTGGGAAAATTACACAGGCACTTTTCCCATAGCTAATGTCACATGGGATCGGTTTCATCAAGCATTCTGCACAACCCATGTCTCTACTGGAGCAATGAATATGAAGAAGCATGAGTTTTGCAACTTACGCCAGGGAAACCGTACTATGGGGCAGTACGTGGATGAGTTTAGCAAGTTAGCCTGCTATGCCCCAGATGATGTGGCCACAGATGCCATGAAGCAGGAGAAGTTTATGGAAGGGCTGAATGATGAGATGAGTATGCAGTTGATGGTGGCAACATTCAATAACTACCAGGAGTTGGTAGCCGGGCCCTCATGATTGAGAACAAATAGCAACAGATAGAGAGCCGCAAACGGAAGTATGGACAGGGGAAGTACAATTCTGGAGCTCAGCAGAAGCCTCGCTTTACCCCTAACTCCGGAGGTTATACCCATAACCATGGAGGACATACTCACAATGGAGGAAGTTCACATAACCATAGTGGGCCTAAGAATGGAAACGGGAATGGAGCAAGCAGTAGCCAGAACCGTCCCAACCCAGCAACACCCGCTAAGAAGGACCTGAGCCATGTTACCTATTACAAGTGCCGGAAGACAGGGCACTACGCCAATAACTGTTCTGAGCTGAAGAATGGCAATGGAAATGGAAACTCTGGGAAGAAGCCCAATCCCTTCACGAGAGGTCAGGTGAACCACATCAACATGGAGGAGGTAGAAGACCAACCTGACGCAGTGATCGGTAAGTTTTTGGTTAAGTCATTTACCGCTCTCGTTCTTTTTGATACTGGTGCATCGCATTCATACATATCAAGGGGATTTGTGGACAAGTTTAAATTGCCAACCTTATCCCTTAGGTCATGCATGTTAGTAAGTTCACCAGGAGCAGAGTATATGGCCAGCCGATGGTGTGATCGGTTACCCTTGACCATTGGTAGCCATGTTTTCCCCTCCGACCTAGTAATTTTGGAGTCACAAGGATTGGATATAATCCTAGGCATGGATTGGCTATCGAAGTATGGAGGAAACATTGACTGTGCTAGCAATTCAATTCTGATCACCACCCCGGAGGAAAAAAGGATCATGTATGTATCTAGACATTCGTCGAGAAGGACCCAAGTGAATTCTCTTTCGGGGGTTGTTCAGGAGGAAGTGCCTGTTGTGAAGGATTACCCGGAGGTATTTCCAGAGGAACTACCAGGCATGCCACCGGATCGAGACATAGAATTTTTGATAGAGCTGTTGCCAGGCACCAGACCAGTATCAAAGAGACCATACCGGATGCCCGCAAATGATCTGGAGGAGATTAAGAAGCAGATTAAGGAGTTATTGGAGAAAGGTTGCATTCGACGAAGTTCGGCGCCATGGGGAGCCCGAGTGCTCTTAGTTGAGAAGAAGGATGGATCTTTGAGAATGGTTGTTGATTATCGTGCACTCAATGAAGTAACGATCAAGAACAAGTACCCACTACTGATGATCAATGATCTGTTTGACCAGTTGCAAGGAGCTAAAGTATTTTCCAAGATCGACCTACGATCAGGATACCACCAGCTAAAGATCCAGGAAAAGGATATACCTAAGACCGCTTTCACCACAAGGTACGGGCTATATGAGTACACGGTTATGTCATTTGGATTGACTAATGTCCCTGCCTACTTCATGAGTATGATGAATAAGGTGTTCGTGGAGTTTTTGGATAAGTTTGCTGTGGTGTTCATTGATGATATCTTGGTATACTCGAAGAATGAAGATGAACACAAGGAACATTTGCGTTTAGTTCTCGAGAAGCTCAAGGAACATCAGTTATATGCCAAGTTTAGCAAATGCAAGTTTTGTTTGAAGGAAGTTGGGTTCCTTGGACATGTTATATCCATTGTTGAGGAAATCGTTAACTGGTAGCTGCTCGGTTGGCTAGCGAGTAGGGGATTAATCGGCTAATCGGCAAGTTAATCGGCCATTTAATCAATTAATTGGACGATTTTTTGGTTTATCGGCTCCTCGGTGACCCTATGAGTAGGGATTAATCGTCAAGTTAACTGGTTAATCGGATGAATTCTTGAACAGGGGTTATATCAAGAGAAGGTATAGCAATAGACCCCACCAAGGTTCAGTATGTAACTGAGTGGTTGGCACCCACCTCAGTTGGGGAGATCCGCAGTTTTCTAGGACTCGCGGGATATTATCGGAGATTCATTGAGAATTTTTCCAAGATTGTGAAGCCTATGACGGAGTTGTTGAAGAAGGACACTAAGTTCAAATGGGCATATGAATGTGAGGCAAGTTTCCAGGAGTTGAAGAAACGATTGGTTACAGCCCCAGTGCTGATTTTGCCAGATATACGCAAGGATTTCCAAGTGTATTGTGATGCTTCTCGCTTAGGACTTGTAGGTGTACTTATGCAAGACGGAAGAGTTGTTTCTTATGCCTCACGTCAGCTTCGACCGCATGAATTGAATTATGTCACACATGATTTGGAGTTAGCAGTTGTAGTTCATGCACTCAAGACCTGGAGACATTTTCTTATTGGAAACCGTTGTGATGTGTACACGGATCACAAGAGTTTGAAATACATTTTCATGCAGAAGGAGCTGAATCTCAGGAAAACGAGATGGTTGGAGCTTATAAAGGATTATGATATGAAGCTACACTATCACCCAGGCAAGGCCAATGTCGTAGCAGACGCTTTGAGCCGGAAAAGTTATGCCAATACCCTGGTAAGCGGAGGATTACCGAAGGAGTTAGTCCAGAATCTCAAGGAGCTTCGTTTAGAGATAGTTCCAAAAGGTTTTATGACAACAATGGAGGTTCAGCCTACATTATTGGGAAAGATTCGAGAAGCTCAAAAGGATGACAAAGAGATTGCTGAGATAAAGGAGAAAATGAGCAAAGGAAAAGCCAAGGGTTTCCCTGAGGATGAGCAAGAGTAAACCCGGGCAAACATCGGGTCGGGTCAGGTTTAGGTCGGGCTTGACAAAGCCCGAAGATAAAATCCCAAGCCCGATCCCGGCCCAGCCCGGCCAGAAGTACATGAACAGTGACATATCTTAATTAAATTAATCATTTTGGGATATTATATTAATTTATTATACCTATATTTTGAATAAAATATGTTTTTATAAATATTTGGGGCTTTATTCGGGCTTTTGGGCCGGGCTTCGGGTCAGGAAATGGATCCCGAGCCCAGCCCAAATGTCGGGCTTCGGCTTCGGGCCGGCGGGCCGGGTTGTCCATGACCGGGTCTAAGCAAGAGACCTTGTGGTTTGAGGATCGTATATATGTGCCCAATAATGCGGAGATCAGGAAGCTAATACTTCAGGAGGCCCATGACTCGCCATACTCGATTCACCCCTGAAACACCAAGATGTATTTGGATCTGAAGGAGCGTTTCTGGTGGACTAGTATGAAGAAGGATATTGCTGAGTATGTAGCAGTATGTGATGTATGTCAGAGAGTGAAGGCAGAACATCAGAAGCCAGCAGGATTACTGTAGCCTATGCCGATACCCGAATGGAAGTGG